>NC_079194.1:65011384-65286384 GCF_029499605.1 Hyla sarda | reverse complement strand
ACAGAATTTGCCGACCTCCTCCACATGGAAAGATGAGCCTGTTATGGATTTTACAGGTTCTCATGTACATTTGAATCTTGCTTATTCTGATGCAGACTTTACAGTAGATTTACAGGGGAATTTTGTGGTATCTCCTCAACACAATGTCCATGTCACTTATGAGGATATTGCTGCAGATTTTCTGCAGAATTGTGGTAAGATCCGAGATGGGAAATTTCTGTCACATGTGACCCAGTAGACGCCATTGGTTCTATCTACCTCCTGAATTTCTAGGTGTCCTATAAAGTGCTGCGTACATTGACCTGTTCTCTATTATTTCTTACCTAGCTCTGGATGCGACTCTCCGGTGCCTTACAGAAGAAGAGGAATTCAGAGATGACTTACAGAGATATAGTACGGAACAGCTCCAACGATGAGACTTTAGCTGCTAAACAGGTATGGGAGACATTCGCCATACAAATTAAATAACTTGGCCCAATGCTTTTTTGGCCAATAGCTGTAGGCAGGTGTTCTCCAGGAAGGGGCTTAAAGGGGTTATCCAGGAAAAAACTTTTTTATATAAATCAACTGGCTCCAGAAAGTTAAAGGGGTATTCCAGGCCAAAACTTTTTTTTATATATATATATATATCAACTGGCTCCGGAAAGTTAAACAGATTTGTAAATTACTTCTATTAAAAAATCTTAATCCTTCCAATAGTTATTAGCTTCTGAAGTTTTCTGTCTAACTGCTCAATGATGATGTCACGTCCCGGGAGCTGTGCATGATGGGAGAATATCCCCATAGGAGCTGCACAGCTCCCGACGTGAGTCATCAGAAAGCAGTTAGACAGAAAACAGCAACTCAACTTCAGAAGCTAATAACTATTGGAAGGATTAAGATTTTTTAATAGAAGTAATTTACAAATCTGTTTAACTTTCCGGAGCCAGTTGATATAGATATATATATATATATATATATATATATATATATATATATATATATATATATATATATATATATAATATATAAAAAAGTTTTGGCCTGGAATACCCCTTTAAACAGATTTGTAAATTACTTCTATTAAAAAATCTTAATCCTTTCAGTACTTATGAGCTTCTGAAGTTAAGGTTGTTCTTTTCTGTCTAAGTGCTCTCTGATGACACCTGTCTCGGGAAACACCCAGTTTAGAAGAGGTTTGCTATGGGGATTTGCTTCTAAACTGGGCGGTTCCCGAGACAGGTGTCATCAGAAAGGACTTAACCTTAACTTCAGAAGCTCATAAGTACTGAAAGGATTAAGATTTTTTAATAGAAGTAATTTACAAATCTGTTTAACTTTCTGGAGCCAGTTGATATATATAAAGTTTTTTCCTGGATAACCCCTTTAAGGCTGCGTTCACATGGCCGTCTAGACCCGTCCCGTTCTTCTCCTGTCAAAAATAAAAACGGACTTTAAAAAAAAAAAAAAAAAAAAAGACAATTACAGATGCAAACGGATATTATCCATTTGGATCCGTTTTTGTTCAGTTAATAAACCAAAAAAAAAAAAAAAAATATATATATATATATATATATATATATATAAATATATATATATATATATATATATATATTTATTTTTTTTTTTGTTCTGAGCATGCTCAGAAGTAAAAACGGATTGAAAACGGCTCATCCGTTTTCCATAGACTTCAATGTTAAATTTACTGTATCCGTTATTTCTTCGTTTTTGTATTTTTTTTGACAGAAGAAAAAAATAATGCATGCACCGTCTTTTCTCCCGTTAAAAAAAAAACAAAAAACAAAAAAAAACGGAAATGAGCGCAGACGGGTGCAAACGGATGTGAAAGGATTGTAAAAAAAAAAAAAAAATCCCATTGACATCAATGGGATTATTTTACAACCGTTTGTAATCCATTTACAAGCTGCAGCAACAGAACCGAAACGGGGGGAAAAAACGAGGACAGACGCACCCTAAGCCGCTGCCAGCCACTTCTGAACAAGAGGGCGGGGCATGTTGAAATCCTAACTAATTCTTCTTTCTTCTGCCATGACTGTTTGCACATCTCCTGTACACATTAGATTACAAGCCGGTGCCACTGTTATTGACAGGCTTGGCTGACATTCCTCTAAAGCAGTGTTTTCCCAACCAGGGTGCCTCCAGCTGTTGCAAAACTACAACTCCCAGCATGCCTGGACAGCCTTTGGCTGTCCGGGCATGCTGGGAGTTGTAGTTTTGCAACAGCTGGAGGCACCCTGGTTGGGAAAACACTGCTCTAAAGTGTTTCAGTTGCTGTGTTACAGCACAGATTAGTTCTCCATAGATAAAGCATTAGAGGAAAGTTTTCCGCTCATCTGTGGAGCCTCTTGTACCTCTGTAGAGGCAAATAGGAAAGTCAGTCCAGCACTTATAGAATACGAACTCCGGGTTTATTGTAGGAAAAAAATGCAATAAAAAAACATAAATATAGAAGTGAATTAAAAAAAATGGAAAAACTTACAGAAAAGGATTGACGGGTTTCTGGATACTCTAACCCTTAGTCAAGTGTGTTCCAAACAGTGTGCCTCCAGCTGTTGAAACACTATAACTCTCAGCATTCTGGGAGTTTTAGTTTTGCAATGGCTGGAGGCACACAGTTTGAAAAACACTGCCTTAGTAATTTTTTTTATTCACTGCCGGATTAAAGTTTTTATCACATTTTTCTACAATAAACCTGGAATTCTTATTCTAAAAGTGCCGGACTGACTTTTTTCTATTTTGTCCATGAACGAATATTTTTTTAGAATATATTCGTGTCTGTGGAAATGATGTTATACAAAGCTTGTGGCAACATTTCATGCCACAGTACAGGGGTAGATTGATCAAAACCCGTGAAAAGTGGAGCAGTTGCCCATAGCAACCAATCTGATCGCTTCTTTTTTTTTTTTTTTTTTTTTTAAAGGTCCTTAAAAAATATTGGTTGCTATGGGCAACTGTTCCATTTTTCCCTCTGAACAAGGTTTTGGTCACATATTTATTACACTCAACTAAAGCTCAGTGTGATACAGCAGGAACATATATACAGTGCTCCCTCAAGTTACAATATTAATCGGTTCCAGGACGACCATTGTATGTTGAAACCATTGTATGTTGAGACCAGAACTCTATGGAAACCTGGTAATTGGTTCTGAAGCCACCAAAATGTCATCCAAAAATAGGAAAACGTGAGGATTAAAGAAAAATAAGTAGATAACTAATATAGATAAAGCCTTAAAGATAAAGTACATATAAAAGTAAGAAAGATCTGCTGGGAGCTGTAATCACTGTCTATGTCAATGTTTCCCAACCAGGGAGCCTCTAGATGCTGCAAAACTACAACTCCCAGCATGCCTGGACAGCCGAAGGCTGTCCTGGCATGCTGGGAGTTGTAGTTTTGCAACAGCTGGAGGCACCCTCTTTGGGAAACACTGGTCTATGTAGAGGACAGGAGCTTCTTCAGGGTCCTGTACAGAACACGCAATGTCCTAAAAAAAAAAAAAATGGAGCCGCCCTCACCTGATGTCCAAAGGAGCAGCTAACCCTGATACAGGTAAAGAGTACAGAACATGTAATACCTCCCTGTACTGTAGGGGGCACTACCAGACACCAGTCAGTGCATACGCTTCAGTAATACAGGGGTTTTACCAGTGAAATATCCATTCTGATTGGTCGGTTCTTCCAGCCATTGACACGATTCACAGATCTGGACTGTCTGTACATTGTATGTTGAGTCTGGTTTCAAGTTACAATGGTCCAGAAAAGATCATTGTATGTTGAAACTATTGTATGTTGAGGCCACTGTAAGTTGAGGGATCACTGTACTAATAAATCAGAAACCTAAATACTAATAAATCTTCTGTCTGCAGATTGAGAAGGATTTGCTCCGCACCATGCCCAGCAATGCTTGTTTCTCCAACCTGCAAAGTGTGGGTGTGCCCCGCCTCAGAAGACTGCTGCGTGGCCTGGCGTGGTTGTACCCAGATATCGGGTATTGCCAAGGCACAGGCATGGTGAGTGTGACCTGACACGTGGTGCTTACAGCAAGTATTGTAGACGCGCCTTGTGTGACTGTCTCCATGTTTTCAGGTGGCTGCATGCTTACTGCTCTTCCTGGAGGAAGAAGATGCTTTCTGGATGATGAGCGCCATTGTAGAAGACTTGGTGCCAGCGTCTTACTTCAGCACCACCCTGATCGGGGTTCAGACAGACCAGCGGGTCCTAAGACACCTTATCGTTCAGTACCTTCCTCAACTGGACAAGCTGCTACAGGAGCATGATATTGGTGAGGCCATGTATAGGATATGAGTTGCATACTTTTATTTCCTTTACATATTTGTCAGCTCACATTCATACAGGCAGGGCTGAAGTCCTGCAGGAATACATGGAAACTGAGTTCCTGCACTTTTTTGCACAGCAGAAACATGTGGGAAGGAAGTTCCTGCACTTTTCCCACAGCAGGAACACATGGGAACAGAATTCCTGTACTTTTTCCACAGCCGGAAGAAATGGGAACAGAGTTCCTGCACTTTTTCCAAAGCCGGAACAAATGGGAACAGAGTTCCTGCACTTTCTTCACAGCAGGAACACATGGGAACGGAGTCCCTGCACTTTTACTACAGCAGGAACACATGGGAACAGAGTCACTGCACATTTTCCACAGCAGGATCACATGGGAACGGAGTCCCTGCACTTTTTCCACAGCATGAACACATGGGAATGGAGTTCCTGCACTTTTTCCACTGCAGGAACATAATTTCCATTAGCAGGAGTCCTGCAGGACCAGCCCTTGAGTGGAAATTTGGGTGAGTTCCCTCACTTTTTATTTCCCCAGGACTTGACCTCTGCATACAGGGCTATCTTAGGCCAGCAGGTAATGCTATTATTCACTCTACTCCACCTATGTTCATCCGGTGCTCATCCTCTATAGACAATTTGTAGGGATACATACATCATACACATTGCTGCTTTCTTCTGATATGTAGTTATATATGATGCATGAGTTAACTCTTTCCTTGTCTCTCTCTCTCCGCAGAGCTGTCCCTCATCACCTTGCACTGGTTCCTCACTGCATTTGCCAGCGTTGTGCACATCAAATTGCTGTTACGGATCTGGGATGTGTTTTTCTACCAAGGGTCTCTTGTCCTGTTCCAGACCACCTTGGGCATGCTGAAACTTAAGGTAAAGTCAGTTTGGGAAAAAATATTCTAAAACCTTCTATTTTCTCAATGGCAATGTGCATGTAGCTTTAAAGGGGTACTCCAGTGGAAAACTATTTTTTTTTTAAATCAACTGGTGCCAGAAAGTTAAACAGATTTGTAAATAACTTCTATTTAAAAAAATCTTAATCCTTCCAGTACTTATCAGCTGCTGTATACCACAGAGAACGTTGTATAGTTCTTTTCAGTCTGACCACACGGCTCTCTGCTGACACCTCTGTCCATGTCTGGAACTGTCCAGAGCCGGAGAGGTTTGCTATGTGGATTTATTCTGCTCTGGACAGTTCCTGTCATGGACAGAGGTGTCAGCAGAGAGCACTGTAGTCAGACAGAAAAGAAATTCAAAAAGAAAAGAACTTCCTCTGTAGTAGTCAGCAGCTGATAAGTACTGGAAGGATTAAGATATTTAAATTGAAGTAATTTACAATTATATTTAACTTTCTGGCACCAGTTGATTTAAAAAAAAAAAAAAAAAAGTTCCACCAGAGTACCCCTTTAACTTCCTCTGTAGTATATAACAGCTGTATAATATTTCTGTATTTTTGTTAATCATTATTTGGTTTTGGTGGGTTCATTGTGTGCCCACCTTATACGTTTTCCCTGATCTTTCTCTTACCCTCAGGAGGAAGAACTCATCCAGTCTGAGAACTCCGCCGCTATCTTTAACACTCTGTCGGACATCCCTACCCATATTGAGGATTCTGATGTTCTGCTGCGAGAAGCGATGATGATTTCGGGAACCCTGACAGAAGTTATGATAGAAGCTCAGAGACGCAAGCACCTGGCGTACCTCATCGCAGACCAGGGCCAGCTGCTTAACGCAACCGCTGCGGTCACCAACCTTTCCAAGGTGAGGGGCAGGCGTTCACCTGACTTATATCTAATGTGTATTAAAACAAAGGAAAGCGTGCCATAGTGTGAAACCGTGTATATATATATATATATATATAAACATCCAGACGGCGTATAGCATATTCCACCTATAACAACTATATAACCGCACAGTCAGATTAGTGTCCAGTGGCCGAAGCTGATGAGAGATATATATATATATATATACTGGTGGGGTCTTGAAACAATAGCATACAATCCAAAATATCAAAGAAGGGTGAACTTGCACTCATTAACCATGCAATGTTCTTTATCCACGGGACCTCCGTGCGGCTGGGAGACTTGGGGATGAGAGCGCTCAGAGGCTAACAGCCGTTTTCGCACACAGCTGTGTGCTTCTTCCGGCCTGAGCGCTCTCATCCCCAAGTCTTACATGATTAATGAGTGCAGTAAGTTTATTTTACCCACAATGCAACGCGTTTGCAGCCATGCCTGATGAAGCGGTCTTCACCGCGAAATGCGTTTCATTCCGGGTAAAATAAACGTCTGAGGCCAGAAGAAGCACACAGCTGTGTGCGAAAACGGCTGTTAGCCTCTGAGCGCTCTCATCCCCAAGTCTCCCTGCCGCACGGAGGTCCCGTGGATAAAGCACATTACATGGTTAATGAGTGCAAGTTCACCCTTCTTTGATATTTTGAGATATATATATAATTCGGTGAACAATGAAGAATATTGCTCACCCGCGGTGGTTGTACTCAGCCAAGCACAACAATGGTAAAGGCTTATAGAGAAAAGGGATTCTCAGATCAGGCAGCCGCTCCTGGGATGAATACAGAGAAACTCCACTTTACCTCCAAGGTAAACCACAGGATCAATCAGGCGCCAAGAGCTTGTAAAGAGCAGTAAGTTGATTTTACCACAATGCAACGCGTTTCGCGGTAAAGAACGCTTCATCAGGCATGGCTGATGAAGCGGTCTTCACCGTGAAACGCATTGCATTGTGGGTAAAATAAACGTAGCTGCTCTTTACAACTCTTGGCGCCTGATTGATCCTGTGGTTTACCTTGGAAGAGAAGTGGAGTTTATCTAATGTGTATGGCAGGTATAATTGGACGATCTGTCCTCAATACGAGTTTTTCGGTCTGGCCCTGTACATACGCCTTATGATATCAATGAACACTATGTAATACCACCAGAGCTGGTGCAAGGATTTTTGCCACCCTAGACGAAAGCTAATTTTGCCACCCCCTTGACCCCGCCCATTGTCTCCGCCCTTTCACACACCCCACCTTCTACTGGGGTGACACACTGTAACAAACCCCCTTCCCATGTAATCACCATACTCTTAGGGTGACACACTGTAAAAAAAAAAAAACCCTCCCAATATAATCTCCTTACCACTGAGGTGACACACTGTAAGACTGAAGAAGACATTTATTATGGTACCAGGAGGGGGGGGGGAGATGGGTGTAGCTGGGGAATGTATTTGGTGTGCACACACGTTGGTGATGTTGGTCATACCAGACCTGGGTGATCGTGTCGGTGTGCCTCAGAGAGGAGGAGCGCTGCATGCAGTGGCACAGCGCTCTCCTGACAGGCTGAAGAAGGAAATTATTATGGTTCGGGGGAGGGGGAGTGGTGCTGGCTGTGAGCGGGGGTGGGGGGGGGGTGTCGGGTGCTGGCTAAGTTTCTTGTAGCCGGCAAAGCAGAACCCCCCTCAAGAGAGCGCCCTAGGCGGCTGCCTGTTTTGCCTGTAGGCAGAGCCGGCCCTGAATACTACAATGCCCTAGCATCTAATCACATAAAGCGGGGAGGTTTTGCTTTTATAAATAAGTTGTCCTATTGGGTCGACCCCTTTAATGACAAGGACTTGGAATGAGATGCACAAATGGATGTCATCTTTTCATAGTTACATGGCGTGTATCCCAAGGGCATACAATGCTGCATTTAGAATACACTTTTGTGATTTATGACCTTGGCTTTTATTCTTTACAGGTTGGTTACCTCTACTTTTTCTATATCTATATCCTTGTAATATTGAACAGTTTATTGTTCTTTCCTATTTGTTGTTCCCTAAGGGCTAAATAGCTTCATGTTCTTGTCTGCATAAAGGTTGTCTGTAACAATGTATGTCTTTGTTCAGTGTTAACTTGATGTTACTCCTCTCCCTGCGGTATGTAATGTCGAGGAGTGACAGTGGTTTAGTCACTTGTCGGCCGGTGCCATATGTGATAGGTGGTAACCGTGGCCTGTAAGTGGGGTCAGATAATAACCCATTTCTTCTGTATGTCTTTAGATTATGAGAAGACCAAGTCAGCGCAGGAAGTCTGGTATTACCACACTTTTATTTGGTAGGTATTCATTTTACATTGAGCATATATATGTTACATTGGGCATATATGTTACATTGAGCATATATGTTACATTGAGCATATATGTTACATTGAGCATATATGTTACATTGGGCATATATGTTACATTGAGCATATATATGTTACATTGGGCATATATATGTTACATTGAGCATATATGTTACATTGAGCATATATATGTTACATTGGGCATATATGTTACATTGGGCATATATGTTACATTGGGCATATGTTAAATTGAGCATATATGTTACATTGAGCATATATGTTACATTGAGCATATATATGTTACATTGAGCATATATATGTTACATTGAGCATATATGTTACATTGAGCGCATATATGTTACATTGAGCGCATATATGTTACATTGAGCGCATATATGTTACATAGAGCATATGTGTTACATTGAGCATATATATGTTACATTGAGCATATATGTGTTACATTGAGCATATATGTGTTACATTGAGCATATATGTTACATTGAGCATATATATGTTACATTGAGCATATATATGTTACATTGGGCATATATATGTTACATTGGGCATATGTTAAATTGAGCATATATATGTTACATTGAGCATATATATGTTACATTGAGCATATATGTTACATTGAGCATATATGTTACATTGAGCATATATGTTACATTGAGCATATATGTGTTACATTTAGCATATATGTTACATTGAGCATATATGTTACATTGAGCATATATGTTACATTGAGCGCACATATGTTACATTGAGCGCATATATGTTACATTGAGCACATATATGTTACATTGAGCATATGTGTTACATTGAGCATATATATGTTACATTGAGCATATATATGTTACATTGAGCGCATATATGTTACATTGAGCGCATATGTGTTACATTGAGCATATGTGTTACATTGAGCATATATATGTTACATTGAGCATATATATGTTACATTGAGCATATATATGTTACATTGAGCATATATGTTACATTGAGCGCATATATGTTACATTGAGCGCATATATGTTACATTGAGCGCATATATGTTACATAGAGCATATGTGTTACATTGAGCATATATATGTTACATTGAGCATATATGTGTTACATTGAGCATATATGTGTTACATTGAGCATATATGTTACATTGAGCATATATATGTTACATTGAGCATATATATGTTACATTGGGCATATATGTTACATTGGGCATATGTTAAATTGAGCATATATATGTTACATTGAGCATATATATGTTACATTGAGCATATATGTTACATTGAGCATATATGTTACATTGAGCATATATGTGTTACATTTAGCATATATGTTACATTGAGCATATATGTTACATTGAGCATATATGTTACATTGAGCATATATGTTACATTGAGCGCACATATGTTACATTGAGCGCATATATGTTACATTGAGCGCATATATGTTACATTGAGCATATGTGTTACATTGAGCATATATATGTTACATTGAGCATATATATGTTACATTGAGCGCATATATGTTACATTGAGCGCATATGTGTTACATTGAGCATATGTGTTACATTGAGCATATATATGTTACATTGAGCATATATATGTTACATTGAGCATATATATGTTACATTGAGCATATATATGTTACATTGAGCATATATATGTTACATTGAGCATATATGTTACATTGAGCATATATGTGTTACATTGAGCATATATGTGTTACATTGAGCATATATGTGTTACATTGAGCATATATATGTTACATTGAGCATATATATGTTACATTGAGCGCATATATGTTACATTGAGCGCATATATGTTACATTGAGCGCATATATGTTACATTGAGCGCATATATGTTACATTGAGCATATATATGTTACATTGAGCATATATGTGTTACATTGAGCATATATGTGTTACATTGAGCATATATGTGTTACATTGAGCATATATGTGTTACATTGAGCATATATATGTTACATTGAGCATATATATGTTACATTGAGCATATATATGTTACATTGAGCATATATGTGTTACATTGAGCATATTTATGCGCCTGAGTATTACACATTGAGTCTGGTTTCACCCACAGGCATTTGTGAAATATCACCCATACAGGTTTTTTTTATGTGGTTTATTGAGCCAAAAGAAATGGGAAATATAAAGGAATCGCTTATATTGTTCTTCCTTCTGGACTCAATTCTGACTTTGGCTCAAAAAACTGTATCATAAAATGGCACAAAAATCTGTCTCTCAAACCCCCGTAAAAATAAGTAGATAGATGGCTTCTGGAATTTCACCAGGGCTATGTGTGTCTTAAAGGGGTTTTGCCCCCCAAAAGACATCTGATCGTGGGGAGGTCCAAAAGCTGGGACTCCCTATGATCTTGTCTGAATGGAGCAGTACTGTTCATACTTAAAGGGGTACTCCACTGCTCAGCTTTTTGAACAAATGGTTCCAAACGCTGGAGCCAGCGCCGGGAGCTTGTGATGTCATAGCCCCGCCCCCTCATGATGTCATGCCCCGCCCCCTCAATGCAAGTCTATGGGAGGGGGTGTGACAGCCGTCACGCCCCCTCCCATAGACTTGCATTGAGGAGGCGGGGCATGACATCATGAGGGGGCGGGGCTATGACGTCACGTGCTCCCGGCGCTGGCTCCAGTGTTTGGAACAGTTTGTTCCAAACGCTGAGCAGCGGAGTACCCCTTTAAGTATGAACAGTACTGCTCCATTCAGACAAGATCATATGAGGGGGCGGGGCTATGATGTCACGAGCTCCCAGCGTCGGCTCCAGCGTTCGGAACAGTTTGTTCCAAACGCTGAGCAGTGGAGTACCCCTTTAACCTCTTCTCCTTTCATTGTCTGTGGGAGTGCCGAAGATAGCCAAGCACTGTACTGGACTATCCATTCAGACAGGACTGCTAGCCATTCACAGACAGGACCCCCCGCGATCGGACCCTTATCCCCTCTCCTGTGGATAGGCGACACGTGTGTATGGTGGAAAAAGCTATATAAAGTGTGCCTGTCATTAAACATTCGGTGTTCACGGCTAAGACCCCCACGATCACCGGAATGAGCAGGGAAAAGCATGCGGCTATGCATCTTACCCCTTTTGCAGCAATCTCTTTCCAGTTTCTCTCTCCTATGGGGCCGTCTAGTGAAGCTGGACAGAGATGGCTGCAATCCGGGGATTAGAGTGCATACCTGCGTGCTTTTGCTGCTCAGTCTGATTGGTGGGGGTCTCAGCAATGACACCAGACCAATGAAAACTTTTTAAGGTGTCTTTTTAAATGACAAATACACTTTAAGTGACAGCTTTAGGTCTTCATTCTCCTGTCTGATCTGCATTTGTCACAGTGAGATCTTCCATGTCACCTCCCTCTACAAAGAGGAGCCTTTCACCCATAACATTGCCTTGGGAAAAAAGTAGTTTTTGTCAGAAATATGATGCTCAGAAGACATGTTAAAGGGGTATTCCGGTGAAAAACAAATGTTATTAAATCAACTGGTACCAGAAAGTTATACAGATTTGTAAATAACATCTATTTAAAAATCTTAATCCTTCCAGTACTTAGCAGCTGCTGTATACTACAGAGGACGTTGTGTAGTTCTTTCCAGACTGACCACAGTGCTCTCTGCTGACACCTCTGTCAGGAACTGTCCAGCGTTGAAGCATATCCCCATAGCACAGTTCCTGACACGGGACAGAGGTGTCAGCAGAGAGCACTGTGGTCAGACTGGAAAGAACTACACAACTTCCTCTGGAGCATACAGCAGCTGATAAGTACTGGAAGGATTAAGATTTTTTGAACAGAAATTATTTACAGATCTGTATAACTTTATTGCACAAATTGATCTGATAACATTTTGTTTTTTGTTGGAGTACCCCTTTAAGTGAAAAAAAGAAAACGTTATTTGTTCCTACCAGTCCTTTGTGGACTAAATGGAGTATATACAGATTGGAAGCTCTAGGTTGGGACCGCTGTTTGAAGGACTTTGTGTCCAAAAGATAAGTTTCTGTTAGCAAAAATATCCAGTTTGTAAAGCAGTGTTTCCCAACTAGGTGGCCTCCAGCTGTTGCAAAACTACAACTCCCACCATGCCCAGACAGAAAAGGCTGTCCGGGCATGGTGGGAGTTGTAGTTTTGCAACAGCCGGAAGCACCCTGGTTGGGGAAACACTATTGTAAAGTCTTAAAAAAAAGTAGGCTACTTTTCAGCCAAGGAAGAAGACCTCACTCTGATGCAGTATTTTCCAACAGGGTGCCTCTAGCTGTTGTAAAACTACAACTCCCAGCATGCCCGGACAGCCAAAGGCTGTCCGGGCATGCTGGGAGTTGTAGTTTTGCAACAACTGGAGGTACCCTGTTGGAAAATAAAACTGCTCAGATTTGTAAATTACGTCTATTAAAAAATCTTAATCCTTTCAGTACATATGAGCTGCTGAAGTTGAGTTGTTCTTTTCTGTCTTAAGAGCTCTCTGATGACACCTGTCTCGGGAACTGTCCAGAGAAGAAGCAAATCCCCATAGCAAACCTCTTCTACTCTGTGCAGTCCCCGAGACAAGCAGAGATGTCAGCAGAGAGCACTGTTGCCAGACGGAAAAGAACAACTCAACTTCAGCAGCTGATAATTATTGGAAGGATTAAGGATTTTTTTAATAGAAGTAATTTACTAATCTGTTTAACTTTCTGGAGCCAGTTGATATATATAATTGTAAGCGCCGCGGAATCTGTAGGCGCTATATACTGGTAAATAAAATTATTATTATTAATATAAATAAATAAATAAATAAATATATATATATATATATATATAAGTTTTTTCCTGGAATACCCCTTTAATCTAAAGGGCTAGTGCACTCTTTGAGGCATAATACCCCATGAGACTGTATGAACAGGTTATGGTTCAGTCTCCATGATTTAGTCACAGATAAGTCATGTAGAATAGTTTGTTTTACATACAGGAAGAGACCTTTTCCTGTTTCTCACTTCAGGGATTTTTGCAGTATACGGGCGAGATGATGATTTCCTGGTCTCTTTGAACTCCAGAGACTACATTAGGGAAGTAGGCAGGATCTAGTTTAAAGGGGTACTCCCGTGGAAAACTTTTTTTTTTTTTTTTTTAAATCAACTGGCGCCAGAAAGTTAAACAGATTTGTAAATCACTTCTATTAAAAAATCTTAATCCTTCCAGTACTTTTTAGGGGCTGTATACTAAAGAAAAATCCAAAAAAGAAATGCATTTCCTCTGATGTCCTGACCACAGTGCTCTCTGCTGACCTCTGCTGTCCATTTTAGGAACTGTCCAGAGCAGCATATGTTTGCTATGGGGATTTTCTCCTGCTCTGGACAGTTCCTAAAATGGACAGCAGAGGTCAGCAGAGAGCACTGTGGTCATGACATCAGAGGAAATGCATTTCTTTTTTGGATTTCTCTTTAGTATACAGCCCCTAAAAAGTACTGGAAGGATTAAGATTTTTTTAATAGAAGTGATTTACAAATCTGTTTAACTTTCTGGCACCAGTTGATTTAAAAAAAAAAAAAAAAAGTTTCCACAGGAGTACCCCTTTAAAGACCATTTTGTCCTCTGAACTTTCAGAAATGGCTTTTTAGATAAGGCCTAGGTTTCCCCATACACTGTATGTAATGATTATCATGTTCTGCAGCCTTATACTATTGTAGATGTAAAGGACGTATACTGGTATCAGCTGACACCCACCCATGTATGAATATGTCCTTTACTTTTTCTGCAGGTGATGATGACTTTGAGGCCCTAAAAGCCAAGAATATCAAGCAGACGGCTCTGGTGGCCGATCTGAGGGAGGCCATCCTGCATGTGGCTCGTCACTTCCAGTGTTCGGACCCTAAAAACTGTAACCTTGTGAGTCCGCTCATCTTGTCTTCATATGGATGAGATTGATTCAATTGTCCTTTCAGTCTATATATAAACCTTCTAGGTCATGCAGATGCTTTACATGTCTTTTTTTATGTGTCTAGCTTCTGTATTTAGCTCACAAATCCCTCTCTTCTGCTGCTCACTCATTCTGACATCCACTACTCAGAAAGGGGCATGTCCAGGGCAAGCACTGAGCCCACCCTCACTCACCATACATTCACTACATCCCTGAGTCTGCTGTGCTGTGCTGGGTCTTTTATCCAATCACTGCCGGCTGCTTTGTAACCCCCTCCTTTCTATTTTCAGACAGGAGTCTTACAGGACAGGAGTGAGCACAGAGGATTGCTAGTCCCACCCTCACATCTTGGACTTTGTCCCAGTCTGTGCTTCAGCTTCACAAAGATAATGGTGCAGCCGGTGTAGTGAAGAAAAGTGTGACCTGTAGCCGAATGTGTCTCACTGCAGTTATTTGCTGAGCCGCTCGTACACCCTCGGCTACAAGGACGCAGTTTTTTGCATTACAGCGCACAGTTTTCTCCATCCCCGCTGCCTGGAGCGCCGGCAGAAGACCATTCCACAGCCTTTCTCCCACCCACCCGCGCTGCACATCTGCTAGCTGTTGCAAGACTACAACCCCCAGCATATCCTGACTGTAAGGCAACACTCCGTATGGACAGCTGTCTTCCTCGTGTTCCCAAAACCAGTGCACGGACTGGCCGGCAGCGTCCCCGGACTGGATCAGCAGCAAGAACAAAAAGGGATGTCCAGCACTGGATGCAGTAAAACGGGTACTTTATTGTAGGATCATGGGATACAAGCTTGCATCAGGACGGACAGACCAGCTTGTATCCGATGATCCTACAATAAAGTACCCGTTTTACTGCATCCAGTGCTGGACATCCCTTTTTGTTCTTGTTGATCCTGACTGTAAGGATATGCTGGAAGTTGTAGTCTTGCAACAGCTTGGCGGTCGGGTGGTAGATGTGCGGCACTGGCTGGAGAGAGAGGGAGCGGGGATACAGAAAATGCTGTCCCAATATAATTGGGTCCCCAACAGCCCGACTGAATAGCCGGGTTAGTGCTTACAGGACACTGGGAGGGACCTTACCTGCCTCCTCGGTGTCTTCTCCGTTCAGGGATCCCCTGTATGGCCGGCGCCCTCCTTCCTCGTCATCACGTCGTCGCGTACGTGCGTCGGCGTGCGTAACGACGTGATGACGGCGACGGAGAGCGAGGATACCCGGCCGGCAGCAGAGACGTTCCGGAGCGACGGGGACACTGCGACACCGATGGAGCGACATCCAGGGCAGCCGTGACGGGTCCGGAGCGGCGGGGACACGTGAGTATTACCTCCTATTCAGTGGTCTTCAATCTGCGGACCTCCAGATATTGCAAAACTACAACTCCCAGCATGCCCGGACAGCCAACGGCTGTCCGGGCATGCTGGGAGTTGTAGTTTTGCAACATCTGGCGGTCCGCAGGTTGAAGACCACTATTGGGTTCAAAATCTTAACTTTTTTAGATTTTGCACCTAAAAATTGGGTGCGTCTTATACGCGGGTGCGTCCTATAGGGCGAAAAATACGGTAACTTTGAACACAGTCCTGGGAGGTATTAGTTCTCATTGAGGAGATACCGGCTGGAGAGAGAGGGAGCGGGGATACAGAAAACGCTGTCCCAATATAATTAACTGGGTCCCAATGAATGAACATGGAATCGGAATTTCTGCAGCAGAAACCTCTGCCGCGGAAATGCTGCTGTGTGCGCGGTGCAGCAAAATTCCATCGAAAACAATGGGATTCTGCTGCAACAGAATTTCCGAGGTTAATTTTTCCATTTAGAAATTCTGTAATGTGAACATGGCCTGAAGCTTGTAGATAGTGACTGCAGCTCTAGAATATAAGACTGGACCGGTCAGGACCACTAGTACATTGGAAACATAATCATTGGCCCAGATTTATCAGTCTATGTGAGAGGAAAAGTGGAGTGATTTCCCCACACCAACCAATCACAGCTCAGCTAATGAACTCTGGTAAAGTGAAACCTGAGCTGTGATTGGTCGCTGTGGTAAAATCACTCCAGTTTTTCTTTCACACAGTTTGATAAATCTGGGCCAATATATTCATGGAGATTCCCAGCTTTTTATAAAGATTAAGTCTATATATTTAAAAAAAAGAAAAATGTTAAAGGGGTATTCCAGGAAAAAACTTTTTTTTATATATCAACTGGCTCCAGAAAGTTAATCAGATTTGTAAATTACTTGTATTAAAAAAATGTAATCCTTTCAGTACTTATGAGCTTCTGAAGTTTAGGTTGTTCTTTTCTGTCTAAGTCCTCTCTGATGACACCTGTCTCGGGAACCGCCCAGTTTAGAAGAGGTTTGCTATGGGAATTTGCTTCTAAACTGGGCAGTTCCCGAGACACGTGTCATCAGAGAGCACTTAGACAGAAAAGAACAACCTTAACTTCAGAAGCTCATAAGTACTGAAAGGATTAAGATTTTTTAATAGAAGTAATTTACAAATCTGTTTAACTTTCTGGAGCCGGTTGATATATATATATATATTAGTTTTTTTCCTGGAATACCCCTTTAATTCTATATATTTAAAAAAAAGAAAATGTTAAAGGTTAATATATACTTTGAAAGAGTAGTCCAGGATTAGAATAACGTTGCTGCTTATTATTAAAGGGGTACTCCCCTGGAAAACGTATTATTATTATTTTTTTTAATCAACTGGTGCCAGAAAGTTAAACAGATTTGTAAATTGCGTCTATTTAAAAATCTTAATCCTTCTAGTACTTATCAGCTTCTATTTGCTTCAGGAAGTTCTTTTCTTTTTGAATTTCCTTTCTGTCTGGCCACAGTGCTCTCTGCTGACACCTCTGTCCATTTTAGGAACTGTTTGGAGCAGGAGAGGTTTGCTATGGGGATTTGCTCCTACTCTGGACAGTTCCTAAAATGGACAGAGGTGTCAGCAGAGAGCACTGTGGTCAGACAGAAAGGAAATTCAAAAAGAAAAGAACTTCCTGTGGAGTAAATAGAAGCGGATAAGTACTAGAAGGATTAAGATTGTTAAATAGAAGTTATTTACAAATCTGTTTAACTTTCTGGCACCAGCTGATTTAAAAAAAAAAAGTTTTATAGGGGAGTACCGCTTAAAAAATAAAAATAAAAAATAAAATAAAAAAAGAGCGGCTCATCCATCTGCAGGCTGTGTTTGCTTTTGCAACTTGGCAGGTTCAGCTCGAAATGATACATGAGGTATGTATAAGTGTCCCTCTGAAAGAAAGAACCTTTTATTGTAAAGGGACAACCCTGTTAATGGTCACCGGGGACAGGATACCCAAGCCAAAGAACAGAAGGGGATTGTTCTCCCTGCCTTGTAGATTAGTCCGTCCATAGAATACAAAGGGAGAATTGTTATGTCAGTTTTTCTTTTTTTTCCTTGCATTGGGCAAATCAGTTTTACCAGGTATATGATTCCCTTTGGGGAATTTAAAGGGGTTGTACTGCAGAAGTGGTAGCTACAAATACAGTGAAGGAGTTTAAAGGGGTATTCCAGGAAAAAAACTTTTTTTTATATATCAACTGTCTCCAGAAAGTTAAAGGAGTAGTCCAGTAGTGAACAAGTGGTGAACAACTTATCCCCTATCCTAAGGATAGGAGATAAGTTGCAGATCGCCGGGGGTCCGACCACTGGGGCCCCCTGCGATCTCCTGTACGGGGCCCCGACAGCCCGCACGAAGCGGCGGCCGACACTCCCCCTCAATACAACTCTATGGCAGAGCCGGAGCGCTGCCTTCGGCAATCTCCGGCTCTGCTATAGCGATGTATTGAGGGGCGTGTCAGCCGCCGCTTCGTGCGGGGGTCGACACCCGATATCTGGCCGGAGACCCTGGCCCCCGTACAGAGAGATCGGAGAGATCGCAGGGGGCCACAGCGGTCGGACCCCCTGCGATCTCAAACTTATCCCCTATCCTTTAGGATAGGGGATACGTTTTTCACCACTGGACTACCCCTTTAAACAGATTTGTAAATTACTTCTATTAAAAAATCTTAATCCTTTCAGTACTTATGAGCTTCTGAAGTTAAGGTTGT
Source organism: Hyla sarda (assembly GCF_029499605.1). Classification (NCBI taxonomy): domain Eukaryota; kingdom Metazoa; phylum Chordata; class Amphibia; order Anura; family Hylidae; genus Hyla; species Hyla sarda. Next base: position 65,267,974 of record NC_079194.1, on the reverse strand, counting down.
TCTTTTCTGTCTAAGTGCTCTCTGATGACACGTGTCTCGGGAAACGCCCAGTTTAGAAGCAAATCCCCATAGCAAACCTCTTCTAAACTATGCGTTTCCCGAGACAGGTGTCATCAGAGAGGACTTAGACAGAAAAGAACAACCTTCACTTCAGAAGCTCATAAGTACTGAAAGTATTAAGATTTTTTAATAGAAGTAATTTACAAATCTGTTTAACTTTCTGGATCCAGTTGATATATATATATATATATATATATAAAAAAGTTTTTTCCTGGAATACCCCTTTAAGCATGTGTGGGATAGGCCAGTGTTTGCCAACCAGGGTGCCTCCAGCTGTTGCAAAACTACAACTCCCAGCATGCCCGGACAGCCGAAGGCTGTCCGGGCATGCTGGAAGTTGTAGTTTTGCAAAAGCTGGAGGCCCCCTGGTTGGGAAACACTGGGATAGGCATAAGGATATCCTTTATATAAGATAGGGACAAGGACTATTCATAGTATTCAGGACATTGGGCAGACTGAATGGGCCGAATAGTTCTGATCTGCCGACACATTCTATGTTCCTATGTACTGATTTCAATGATCTTCCATTAGACATGTTAGGACACTGTAATAGATGGGAGGGAGTTTGACCATTTGTTATTTATTTATTTATTATTTTAAGAGCCGAGGCAAGTGCTCTCTATCACCCAAAGTGCAAGAAAAAGTGCAAACGTGTCACACTAAAAAAAGAAAGTATGCGGTCTATCGCTAAGCCCTTCTCCAACAGGAGAGAGGCCCCCCAACAAACCTACCCTTCACCTCCGGGCCAAAAGGCACCTGCAAGGATCCAGGTTTGATGCTTTTTTTTGCCGAAGCTACTAAGGGGCCGAAAATGCTCCTGGCTTCAACCTAGGCGTTAGCCAAGGTATCAGCCGAGGAGCCGTATACTGATGGCATCTTGACCGAAGCCAAGATGCCCAGGGGTAGCAGGGAGGTGAGGAACCTAATGGCTACACACACCTCCCCTAGACCACCAGGAGGGACACCCAGAAGGGCTACCGCATCCTGACAAATCCTGTGTACAAAGAAAAACATGAACGAGGCACAGTGACAAACAAAAATAATAAATAAGTGGATGAGTGCAGATATACTGCCCGGTCATCCGGCCGGATCTATAACAATTTCCCTGATCCTAGCCAGAAGGCCGGGATACCAAGGGTGAGTGCCAAAGGTGAAGAGTATATGGTGCAGTGCGTTCACTCAGTGAGTTTTGACACCTCAGGGTCACCACTCCCCGAGGCACAGAAGTACCTCGGCTCTACACCCCTCTACCTCATGGCGAGACCCGGAAGGAGTCTGACCGTTGGGTTCTTGTCCCTCACCAGTACAGTGTGGATACTAATAGGTTAAATGAGGTACCGTATTTTTCGCCGTAGAAGACACACTTTTTCTTCCCCGAAACTGGGGGGGAGAAAGTCGGTGCGTCTTATACGGCGAATACACCCCTATCGCGGCGGTCCCTGCGGCCATCAACGGCCGGGACCCGCGGCTAATACAGGACATCACCGATCGCGGTGATGCCCTGTATTAACCCTTCAGACGCGGCGATCAAAACTGACTGGTGCGTCTGAAGGGAAAGTGACACTAACCCGGCTGTTCGGGACCGCCGCGATTTCACCGCGGCGGTCCCGAACAGCCCGACTGAATAGCCGGGTTAGTGCTTACAGGACACCGGGAGGGACCTTACCTGCCTCCTCAGTGTCTTCTCCATTCAGGGATCCCCTGTATGGCCGGCGCTCTCCTTCCTCGTCGTCGCGTACGTGCGTCGGCGTGCGTTACGTCGTGATGACTGCGACGGAGAGCGAGGATACCCGGCCGGCAGCAGAGACGTTCCGGAGCGACGGGGACACGGCGACAGCGATGGAGCGACATCCAGGTGATGGGTCCGGAGCGGCGGGGACACGTGAGTATTACCTCCTATGCAGTGGTCTTCAATCTGCGGACCTCCAGATGTTGCAAAACTACAACTCCCAGCATGCCCGGACAGCCAGCGGCTGTCCGGGCATGCTGGGAGTTGTAGTTTTGCAACATCTGGAGGTCAGCAGATTGAAGACCACTATTGGGTTCAAAATCTTAAATTTTTTAGATTTTGCACCTAAAAATTGGGTGCGTCGTATACGCCGGTGCGTCCTATAGGGCGAAAAATATGGTACCTTTGAACACAGTCCTGAGAGGTATTAGTTCTCATTGAGGAGATATAGCTATGTATGGAATCTGACAGGTAGTGGATTGACTTACAGGGTAGCTACCTATAGACAGGGCCAGCTCTGCCTATAGGCACAATAGGAATAAAGAAGAGGGACAGACCTCTAGGTATATATATATATATATATATATATATGTGTGTGTGTATGTAAGAGTGGACAAGCTAGTTAGATATGTATAATCAATTTATTATAAAATACAATTAAAAGTATGTCCAAGCAGGGCCCTTGCTATGGACTATATATTAATTTGTACACAAAATTCATACATGAAAATATATTACTTAAAAGTTATTGGAGGTGGGTTAAGGTATATATGTCGTAAAGTCATCAATACAGCCACCCGCAAATAGTTCAATATACTGTCACTGTATCCATAATGCGTTGATAGTTTGTAACAAGAGGCTGGTGCTGTGCACCACTCACCGCACCGCTTCTGAAGATCTCCGGAATAAAAGAACCCCGCTTATCGGGACTGGCACGGCCGGCCCGGGGATGGTGTCTGTGCGCTGGTCTTGCTTGGTGTCCGGTGTGGAGTGCCACAGATTGGCGTCTGGCCATTGATGGGTTGGTGGTGGAAAGATGGCAACAGTCCGGCGGTGAGTGCTAGCTGACAGCGTCCTCGTGTGTGTCCAGCGCTACAGAGCGCACGTCTGAGCGGTGGGCATGAAATTGCTACTGAGGAAGGGGTCACCCTGAAACGCGTTTAGCATACCTACCTACCCTATCTATACAGACCACCCTGAAGGAACAACTATTTCCAGCATTTGCAACCGCTAGAACCTCCCAATTTGCAGCCCACCGCTCAGACGTGCGCTCTGTTGCGCTGGACACACACAAGAACGCTGTCTGCTCACACTCACTGCCGGACTGTTGCCATCTTTCCACCGCCAATCCATCAATGGCCAGACGCCAATCTGTGCCACTCCGGACACCAAGCAAGACCAGCGCAGGGACACCATCCCCGGGTCGGCCGCATAGCCGTGCCAGTCCCGATAAGCGAGGAGATCTTCAGAAGCGGTGCGGTGAGTGGTGCACAGCACCAGCCTCTTGTTACAAACTATCAACGCATTATGGATACAGTGACAGTATATTGAACTATTTGCGGGTGGCTGTATTGATGACTTTACAACATATATACCTTAACCCACCTCCAATAACTTTTTTGTGTACAAATTAGTATATAGTCCATAGCAAGGTCCCTGCTTGGACATTCTTTAATTGTATTTTATAATAAATTGATTATCCATATCTAACTAGCTTGTCCACTCTTACATTTACATATATACACCTTGAGGTCTGTCCCTCTTCTTTATTCCAATATCGTTCCATTTGGCACGCAGGGTACGTGCAACACCAGTACCTCGGTATATATACATATAGTGTAAGCCCCCCATTCTTCTTCTTATTTTTCTGCTATAGGCATAATAGACAGCCGCCTAGAGCGCCTTCTTAAGGGGGGGGGGAGCGCTGCGCTGCCTGCCACAAGGAAGTTAGACAACCAGCATCCAAACCATTCACTCAGCCAGCAGCATGAGGAGGAGGTTTGTTACAGTGTGTCACCCCAGTAGTAACAGAAAAACAACTGCGTTTCTATGGATCAAATAATCTTTATTGGTACAAAATACACAAATACCACAAACAAATTCATAAGACAGTTTAAAAACAGAATGGAATATAGTCCGGAAGTGGTAGTCCAGTGGACAAGAACTAACAGGCGGTGACTGGGATCATGGGTAAGGTAAGTATTGGTAATGCAGGTCAATGCCTGATCATGTAAAAACCAGTAGAGTACATAATAAAATGCATAGCATTACTCATGCTGAAAGTAACTACTACAACTGGTGTAAGGGGCTTTAGTCACACGCCAGACCCGACGTTTCGCTTCTCGCTTCAACTGGAGTTGAAGCGAGAAGCGAAACGTCGGGTCTGGCGTGTGACATGGGCCCCTTACACCAGTTGTAGTAGTTACTTTCAGCATTATGCACATGTTTCCTCCTATGCAGTCTTTGCAGGCTACATAGGTTGTATTAAACATCTCATGCACTTTTTTTATTTTTTATGTATTACATCATATTCTTGATATCTTTACCTTGGTAACTCAGGGGAAGTGCGGTGAGATATATATATATATATATATATATATATATATATATATATATATATATTTACATTGACTTGCACCTTCTTATCATGTTTATGACAACTTTGTATTTGCATGAGTAACTCTATGCACTTTATTATGTACTCCCCTGGTTTTTACATGATCAGGCATTGACCTGCATTACCAATACTTACCTTACCCATGATCTTACCTTACCTTTTTTATATTATATTATCTTTTATATGTTTTATATGTGAGTGGTGCACAGATATTATATAATATATATCAATTATATTATAATATTTAATGATATTATCTTACCCTGATGTTCTGTTGTTTTTTACATGATCAGGCATCGACCTGTATTACTAATACTTACCTATTATCATATTTATGACAACTTTGTTCTTGCATGAGTAATGCTATGCATTTTATTATGTACTCCCCTGGTTTTTACATGATCAGGCATTGACCTGCATTACCAATACTTACCTTGCCCATGATCCCAGTCACCGCCTGTTAGTTCTGATCCACTGGACTACCACTTCTGGACTATATTCCATTCTGTTTTTAAATTGTCCCTATGAAATTGTTTGTGGTATTTGTGTATTTTGTACCAATAAAGATTATTTGATCCATAGAAACGCAGTTGTTTTTCTGTTTTTGCTATGTTTAGCGTTGGGTCAGTTACCCTTGGGGTTTCTTTCGTGTTCTTACCTCAGTAGTAAGGTAGTAGTGTCAGAGGGCGGGCCGATGGGCGAGTCAAGGGGGCAGCAAAATTAGCTTTTTTCCTAGGGTGACAAAAATCCTTGCACCAGTCATGCCTATAGAAGGCACTAAAGAGACAACCAATTTGCATACTTTGTTTCCCACAGTGCATTGCTTGTAAGATCTCCTACACAGCTGGATCTCCCTAATGAGAACTAGTTCCCCAAATAAAAGAGAGAAAAAGATTGATAAAAAGAACTATAATATCCAATAAAAGAATATTGTACACCTGTGTATTGTTGCGTGGTATATTTTACCAACATCATCCCTAACTAGTCACTATCCTTACAGGACCTGACCCCCGATTATAGTATGGAGAGCCACCAGAGAGACCACGAGAATTACGTGTCGTGTTCACGAAGCAGGCGCCGAAGGGCAAAGGCTCTCCTGGACTTTGAGCGTCATGACGATGACGAGCTTGGCTTTCGCAAGAATGACATCATCACGGTATAACCAATGCAAAGACGAGGGGCTGCGTGTATTGGTTGTGGGACTTTTATGATGCAGTCAGTGAATATTTTTACATATTTTTTTTAGATAATTTCCCAGAAGGATGAACACTGTTGGGTTGGAGAATTAAATGGACTCCGGGGTAAGTGTATATACGAGCATATAAGACCTTTCTTTTATCATCTTATTACCATTTGCTCTGATATCTTCATTATTAACATGGTATAGTATGTGTGCATGGTATATTCGCTGTTGTACTTCTTAAAAATGGAGCCTTCTGCCCTTTAAAACTTGAAACTCATTCTGGAAACAAACTTATGGTTCTGTTTCTTCGCTTAAAGGGGTACTGCGCTGCTCAGGGTTTGGAACAAACTGTTCAGAGCACTGGAGGCGGCGCCAGGAGCTCGTGAGATCATAGCCCTGCCCCCTCATGAAGTCACGCCTCGCCCCCTCAATGCAAGTCTATGGGAGGGGGCGTGACATCCGTCACGCCCCCTCCCATAGACTTGCATTGAGGGGGTGGGGCATGACTTCATGAGGGGGCGGGGCTATGACGTCTCGAGCTCCCGGCTCCAGCGTTCGGAACAGTTTGTTTCAAACGCTTAGGGTGCATTCACACCATGTTTTTGCAATACTGTTCCCATATCAGGTTTTTGATGAAAAACGGATTCCTCAAAACCGGACTAAACCGTATCAAAACCGTATCCGGTTTGCAAAATGATGTCCGGTTGCATCCGTTTTGTAAGAAAAAAAAACATATAAGTTTTTAACTTTTCACTCCATTTTGAATAAAGTTTCACTTCTTTGACTGAAATTCCAAGAAAAAAAACTGTGCAAAGTCAAAAACCATATAGTGAAAACTGGATGGAATCGTACGCACATACGGTTCTGTATCTCTTTGTCAACCGCTTTTACTCCTGCTATCTCCATATGTGTTCTCAGAAGGAGTTATCCAGGAATAGAAAAACAAAACTAGTTTCTTCCAAAAACAGCACCACCCCTGTCCTCAGGTTGCGTGTGGTATTACAGCTTCTATTCACGTCAATAGAATGGAGCTGCAATACCACACACAACCTGAGGACAGGCGTGGTGCTGTTTTTCAGATCCACAGAAAATGGCTCTCCAATCCTGGATAACCCCTTTAAGGTGCTGGTCTGTGTCATCACTTATCACCTGCAGATCAGAATTGTATTCTCACTATGGGGACAGACAAGAAGATGCAAAAATCCAGAATGTAGCCCCTTATGCAGTAACATTTTTATGATCATCATTAATGCTTTATGTTGCTGTTGTTCTTTTTGTTAATAGTGTTGTTGTTATTATTATTATTATTTATTATTTTACATTTTTAAATGATTAAATTAAATCTTTTAGGCTGGTTTCCTGCAAAGTTTGTGGAGATTCTTGATGAAAGGAGTAAAGAGGTGAGTGCACCACATCCAATATCCCAATAACTTTTAAAACACCCAACTAAAATACAAAAGATATATATGAATATATGTGTTAAAAAGATATAGCTGACTTTGGTGGCCACCATACGGTCATTTTTTCAGTTTACTCACATAACATTTGTAAAAAGCTTATTTAAAAAATAAATAAATGAAGAAGCTCTCCGGCAAGTACAGACTTATACTTTGGGGGTATACAAAGAGTGGTATGAATTCTTAAAGGGGTACTCCGGTGGAAAACTTTATTTTTTATTTTTTTTAAATCAACTGGTGCTAGAAAGTTACATATTACATAGTTACATAGTTAGTACGGTCGAAAAAAGACATAAGTCCATCAAGTTCAACCAGGGAATTGAAGGGTAGGGGTGTGGTGGGATATTGGGGGAAGGGATGGGATTTTATATTTCTGCATAAGCATTAATCTTATTTTGTTCCAGGAATGTATCTAACCCTGTTTTAAATGTATTAATCGTTCCTGCTGTGACCAGTTCCTGAGGTAGACTGTTCCATAAATTCACAGTTCTTATGGTAAAGAAGGCGTGTCGCCCCTTGAGACTAAACCCTTCTCCAAACGGAGGGCGTGCCCCCTTGTCCTTTGAGGGGGCTTAACCTGGAACAGTTTTTCTCCATATTTTTTGTATGGGCCATTTATATACTTATATACGTTTATCATATCCCCCCTTAAACGTCTCTTCTCAAGACTAAACAATTGTAACTCCTTTAATCGCTCTTCATAGCTAAGATGTTCCATGCCCCATATTAGTTTAGTCGCGCGTCTCTGCACCCTTTCCAGCTCCACAGTGTCCCTTTTATGTACAGGCGACCAAAACTGAACAGCATATTCCAGGTGAGGCCGTACCAATGCTTTATAAAGGGGGAGTATTGTGTCCCTGTCCCTCGAGTCCATGCCTCTTTTTATACATGACAATATCCTGCCGGCTTTGGAAGCAGCAGCCTGACATTGCATGCTATTCTGTAGTCTGTGATCTACAAGTACACCCAGATCCTTCTCTACCAGTGACTCTGCCAGTTTAATCCCCCCTAAGACATACGATGCATGCAGGTTATTAGTACCCAGATGCATAACTTTACGTTTATCCACATTGAACCTCATTTGCCAAGTGGATGCCCAGACACTTAGTCTATCCAAGTCATCTTGTAACTTATACACATCCTCTATAGACTGTACCGTGCTACAAAGCTTGGTGTCATCTGCAAAGATAGAAACAGAGCTGTTAATACCATCCTCTATATCATTGATAAATAAATTAAACAACAGCGGGCCCAGTACTGAACCTTGGGGTACACCACTAATAACCGGGGACCAATCAGAGTACGAATCATTGACCACTACTCTCTGGGTACGATCCATGAGCCAGTGTTCAATCCAGTTACAAACTAAAATTTCCAAACCCAAAGACCTTAACTTACCTGTCAGACGTCTATGAGGGACAGTATCAAATGCTTTAGCAAAATCCAGAAACACTATATCCACAGCCATTCCTCTGTCAAGGCTTCTACTCACCTCTTCATAAAAGCAAATTAGATTGGTTTGACAACTTCTATCCTTAGTAAACCCATGCTGGCTATCACTTATAATACAATTATCCCCTATGTATTCCTGTATGTAATCCCTTATAAGTCCTTCAAACAATTTTCCCACAATGCACGTTAGACTTACCGGTCTATAGTTTCCTGGGGAAGACCTAGAGCCCTTTTTGAAGATTGGTACCACATTCACCTTGCGCCAGTCCCTTGGCACAATACCAGACACCAGAGAATCTCTAAATATCATGAACAGGGGTACAGATATTACTGAACTTACCTCTCTAAGAACTCTTGGGTGTAATCATCTGGTCCTGGGGATTTGCTTACATTTATATCACTTAACTTACCTTGTACCATCTCTACATTAAGCCAGTTCAGTACATTACATGATGTGTTACCAGCACTGACCTGGCCAATGTCAGCTCCTTCTTCCATAGTGTATACAGAACTAAAGAACCCATTCAGTAGCTCCGCCTTCTCTTGATCGCCCGTGACAACCTCCCCATTATCATTATTAAGGGGTCCTACATGCTCTGTCCTTGGTTCTTTTGCATTTATATATCTAAAAAAAATATTTAGGATTAGTTTTGCTTTCTTTGGCCACCTGTCTGTTGTTTTGAATTTTTGCTGTTTTTATTACATTTTTACAGATTTTATTAAGCTCCTTGTACTGTTTAAATGTTATCGCTGACCCATCAGATTTGAATTTTTTGAAGGCTATTTTTTTGTTGTTTATTGCTCTTTTAACCTCATTTGTCAGCCATGTAGGATTTAGTTTTAATCGTTTATATTTGTTCCCCTTTGGTATATATTTAGATGTATAGTTATTTAGAGTTGATTTAAAGATGTCCCATTTATCTTCTGTATCAGTATTTGAGAACCCCTCCCCCCAGTCTATGTCCTGTAGTGCAGATCTTTTATATCTGTCCTGGCAGCTTCTCTATTTAGTGTCCTTGTCAGGGCTGGATTGTAGAGTCCTTAAGCATTCCAAGAATAGATAGTCCCGGCCTAGCTGGAATTATGAACTATGTATTTCCTGTAAATTGGTTGCTCTGAAACTTTTTTTTATGCTTTTAATAAAAATCCAGATGCTGTAATAAGAATTTCTGTAGTAAAAAGTAATGCTAAATATTCTCCACTGATATACATTATACCTCTGCAGTAACTTTCTGGCCTTAGTAGAAGAACTGTTGACATAAAGTATACGGGGGGAGATTTATCAAAACCCGTCCAGAGGAAAAGTTGCTGAGTTGCCCATGGCAACCAATCAGATCACTTCTTTCATTATTCAGAGGCCTTTTCAAAAATGAAAGAAGCAATCTGATTGGTTGCTATGGGCAACTCAGCAACTTTTCCTCTACACAGGTTTTGATAAATCTCCCTCAATGTCTTCATGTTTTGCTGTCCCGCGGGCACTACTGACGTTATGGTTTCTTTTTTATACCACAGTACTGCACTGCTGGAGATGACTCTGTCACAGAAGGGATTACGGACGTGGTTCGAGGAACTTTGTGCCCTAGTATTAAGGCAATATTTGAGCATGGACTGAAGAAACCATCTCTGTTAGGAGGTCCCTGTCATCCTTGGCTTTTCATCGAAGAGGTAAAAGGCCTGCACATAAATATATTATGTATTTTTATATCTTTCAGCTATGACAATAAGAAGCACTCATTTTGTACACGTTGTGGTTATGCAGTAAAGAGGATTGCAGAACTCAGGATCCCTGTCTTGTGATTGGTTGGCTCCCCAGCGATTGTACATACTTTGGATAGGTGATCAATTGTTTTTGTGGGTAATCCCTTTAGGGCAGGGTCATACAGGGTGCATCTGAAGCGTATTTCACGCTGTGGATCCACCGTCGGCAGGCTGCCGCCGGGAGCTCGCTCTGCAGTCCCTCTGTGACTGCCATCAGCGCATCCGCAGCATGAAATGCGCTGCGGATCCGCCCCGTGTGACCCTGCCTTAAAGGGAAACTGTCATTGATGTCACTTGCACTAACCTGTTGGTACAGGCAGGTAGTGCGGGTGACACTGATGATACCGATACTTACCTTTCCTTGATCCGTCAACCACTTAGTCTGTTATCTTCCTTATTCCAGGGCAGGCTTGGTGCATGGCAGAAGCACACTGACGTCACCGCTGCGGTTTCTCTGCTGGGCCCTGTTGCGAGCAGATTTGGGAGAGCAACAATGATGACATCTGCCATGTACCATGCCTGCCGTCCGAATAAAGGAGATAACAGACTAACAGGACCATGGATCAGGGGAAGGTAAGTATTGTAATCCTCATCGTAACCAGCACTACCTGCCTGTACCAACAGGTTCGTGCTGGTGATACTGATAACAGATTCCCTTTAATGATGTGATCATAGCAAGAAAATCCTGTGTACAGTTTATGTACATTTTACATATGCACAGGAAAAAACTTTTTTTTTTTAACCAACATTGGGATTAAAAATCATGGTCCTAAATCGTAACCGTGATCACATTCTTTGTAAATCTTGTCTTGAAGGCTGCCAGCCGGGAGGTGGAGAGAGACTTCGACTCAGTATATTCACGGCTTGTTCTCTGCAAGACCTACAGGTAATGTGTTTCAGATGCCAGGATTTATGACCGTGAGAGTCCTTTATTTAGCATTTAATCATTCAAAATGTCGTAAAATTTAGCTCAGAAAATCAATATATTGTAGGATTTAAAAGGGTACTCCGGTGAAAAACATTTTATTTTTATTTATTTTTAAATCACCTGGTGCCAGAACGTTAAACAGATTTGTAAATTACATCTATTTAAAAATATTAACCCTTCCAGTACTTACCAGCTGCTGTATGCTCCACAGGAAGTTAATTTCTTTTCTGTCTGATCACAGTGCTCTCTGCTGACACCTCTGTCTGTCTTAGCAAACCTCTCCTGCTCTTGACAGTTCCTATGGGGACTTGCTTCTACTCTGGACAGTTCCTGACATGGACAGAGGTGTCAGCAGAGAGCACTGTGGTCAGACAGAAAAAAATATTCAAAAAGAAAAGCACTTCCTCTGTAGTATACAGCAGCTGATAAGTACTGAAAGGATTAAGATTTTTTAAATAGAAGTCATTTACAAATCTGTTTAACTTTCTGGCACCAGTTGATTGGAAAAAAAATTAGTTTTTCACCGGTGTACCCCTTTAACAAAACCAGAAGCAGAAGACTGCACAAAAAAACTCTACATAGAAAATTTCTTTTAAAAAACAATTTTTTACTTTGATGCAGAAAGTTTTCTGTAATCCAGTCCCGTTGTGTAGCATACTTCTGCATCTTTTAGTTTATATATTGTATTGCTGACTGTTTCCATACAGATGTGTATATTGTTTGTATTCCAGGTTAGATGAGGATGGCAAAGTGTTAACTCCAGAAGAACTATTATACAGGGTAGGTGTACGTTGTTCCCACAAGGTCACTAGACTGCATTGTTAATAAAATTCAGTATTTATTAGCATCATATACAACACCCAATGAGTATATTGGGTGTATGCACACAGGCAGACAGCCACCATGCTTCTTTCTACCAGAAAGTATATCAGGGAATCAAGTTCATCTGCAGTGTAGTGTAAATGTGTCCACCAGAGGTTCTCTCTCACCCCCTGAATCAGTGTTTCCCAACCAGGGCGCCTCCAGCTGTTGCCAAACTACAACTTCCAGCATGCCCGGGCAGCCCAGGCATGCTGGGAGTTGTAGTTTGGCAACAGCTGGAGGCATCCTGGTTAGGAAATTGCTGGAGGCAGGAGGCACCCTGGTTAGGAAACAGCTGGAGGCACCCTGGTTAACAGCTGGAGGCTCCCTGGTTTTAGTTTGGCAACAGCTGGAGGCACCCTGGTTAGGAAACACTGTTCTAAACAGTCTATCAGAGTCTATGCAAAAGGACAATTTTATGTTATAATTTTTATTTTTTCGGAAACATTTACCGTATATAACTGTTTAACATTTAAACCTCTATCTATCAATCTAAAAAATAAAATAATAATAAAAATATGGTGTCAACATACACCAAAAATTGTAATAAAATTCTCATTCTAAAATTCTAATAAAAATTATGCAAAAAATATCACAGAAAAAAGACACACTTATTCGAATAAGGCAACAAGGAATATGTGATGATTTTCAAACCCACATGTACCAAAAGAAGAAGAAAAGAAGCCTGTCTTGAACTGGTTAACGTTCTAGTACGGATAGTTCTGTACACAATATTCAATTGCCGGAAAGTTCTGGAGATGTAAAGGCTAGTATGTGGGTGAACATCTATATAGCAGAATTCTCTAATTGTGTTTTTTCTCCCCTAGGGAGTACAATCTGTGAATGTAAGCCACGATACCGCTCATGCACAGATGGATGTCAAGCTCCGTTCCCTTATTTGTATCGGCCTCAAGTAAGTCTGCTTAGCAGCCACATTTATACATCAGACTGTTCTTCAGGAAATATAAATATACAGAGATGTGCTTTTGTTTGAGTGGTTAAATAAAATAGTCATTTGTACTTTTTTATCGAATTTACATTCAAAGGGATTCTCCCACAAAATAGAGGATACGTTTCTGACAGCTGGGGCCCCCTGCAATCTCCTGTATGGGGGCCGGCTACTCACCCGCATGCCGAGGACGGGTGAGTATCTGGCCCCCATACAGGAGATCACAGGGGTTCTGACTGCAATCAGAAATGTATCCCCTATCCTGTGGAGTAACCCATTAATATTGATTCAATAGTAAAATGCATTTATGGGACAACCCCTTAAAAGGGTACTCCGGTGGAAAACTTTTTTTTATTTTTTTTTTAAAATCAACTGGTCCCAGAAAGTTAAACAGATTTGTAAATTACTTGCAATAAAAATTCTTAATCCTTCCAGTACTTATTAGCGGCTTTATACTACAGAGGAAATTCTTTTCTTTTGGGATTTCTTTTCTGTCACGACCACAGTGCTCTCTGCTGACACCTCTGTCCATTTTCGGAACTGATTTTCTCCTGCTCTGGACAGTTCCTGATATGGACAGAGGTATCAGAGCAGAGAGCACTGTGGTCGTGACAGAAAAGAAAACCACACCCAACGTGGAGACAGACGTGGTGCTGTTTTTGAAAGAAATTAGCTCGTCTTTAAATTCCTGGATAACCCCTTTAAGTGTCATATTAGAAGGACTATACTGTTTTTGGAGTTTTCAGGTTGTTCTAATGATTTTCTCTTGTTGCCTGCTGTATGTACAGTGAACAAGTTATCCATTTGTGGCTTGAAGTCCTTTGCTCCAGCTTACAGACGGTTGAGAAGTGGTACCAGCCATGGTCCTTTCTGAGGAGCCCAGGTTGGGTGCAGATAAAGTGTGAACTAAGGTGAGCCGTGTAGCTTTTGCCTTTTACAGTAAATGTATTTGTGTTCGGGGCTTTACACTCGTGCTCGTGATTACAAAGGTACATACCTACCTGTTATGTAGGACATTTAAACTTAACAAATTGGTCAGATTTGTGCCCAATGACCGCGACAGAGGGCATACCCTGTAATGGATGAATGGAGAATAAAAGGGAGGATTGGGAGGGGTCCGCAAACGTCACGAACGCCCCTCCAGTAGGAGGCAGGTGCAATATATACCCCTGCTCCCACCCACAACCCCATAACAAATACAGCCTTAACAGGCTTCAAACATTGCGTATAGGAGCTGTGGACAATCCATATTTGGGAGAAGTCTCCCCCACTGAAAAAATGACCCTAGTGTTTAGCATCAAGACTGCAAATTAAAGAGAACCTATACCCTAAGATACATTATGATGTAAAAGGAGACCAATATATTAACCCTAAATATTCTGAACTAAATACAGTATATTATAAGTTATCACCTATTGACTCTATAGATAATTTTAGATCTTTTAGGCTACGCCTCACACGTCTCAACTTATACAGGTGTCTGTCACCGAGAACTCTGCTATAAGAGCAGTAGATTGGTTACTACTGAACTGTTTTTAAAGGAAAACCGTCACCCGTTCACCCGCACTATAATCCCCATACACCTGGTTATAGTGCGGGTGAACAGGAGACCGATGCGGGTCCCGGACTGCTATACCTACCTGCAGTCCGGAGCCCTGATCCCCCAAAGGTCCCCCACTTCCAGCGCTGAATTGCTCACTGGAGGCAGGCCCGCCGGCTAGATTTAAATATTCATAAGCACCAGTCACGTGAGCGCTCAGTAGGCAGGAGCTCTCACGTGACCGGCGCTTATGAATATTTAAATCTAGCCGGCGGGCCTGCCTCCAGTGAGCAATTCAGCGCTGGTAGAGGGGGACCTTCGGGGGGATCAGGGCTCCGGACTGCAGGTAGGTATAGCAGTCCGGGACCCGCATTGGTCTCCTGTTCACCCGCACTATAACTCGGTGTATCAGATTATAGTGCGGGTGACTGCAATTTTCTCATCCCCCAACATTTCATGATGTAAACCCACCACAAGCATTCGATCTATTGAACATGAGACGGACAGGTGGGGATGATATTTCTGAAATAGGAAATAAAGTTTATATGTTTCTACTTTTTTAGGGTCCTTTCAAAGTTTGCCTTTAGTTTGTCACCAGACTGGGAATTGCCGGTGAAAAAAGAGGTAAGTGTGTGTGACTGCTAGGGGCTATTACAGGAGGAACCACCATAGCCAGCATTACTGATCTTCCAGAGTATCAATATTGAATGGACACTTTAATTTAAATATTTTATTATTGAATATGTGTTTTGTTTGTTTTGTATTTATTTTTCATAAAAAAAAAAAAAAAAGGTGATAGGTAATTGTTGGAAAACAATTTTTTCAAATCAGCTGGTGCCAGAAAGTTAAACAGATTTGTAAATTACTTCTATAAAAAAATAAAAAAAAAATAAACAACTAAATCCTTCCAGTATTTATCAACTGCTGTATGCTCTATTTCAGGAACTGTCCAGAGTAGGAACAAACCTCTCCTGCTCCTGACAGTTCCTGACATGGACAGAGGTGTCAGCAGAGAGCACTGTGGTAAGACAGAAAATAACAACTCAACTTCCTGTGGAGTATACAGCAGCTGATAAGTACTGGAAGGATTAAGATTTTTATTGTTTAACTTTCTGGCACCAGTTGATTTGAAAAAAAAAAAATTCTTGGGAGTACTCCTTTTAAACAGATTTGTAAATTACTTCTATTAAAAAAAATCTTCAGCCTTCCAATACTTATCAGCTGCTGTATACTCCACAGGAAGTTGAGTTCTTCTTTCCTGTCTGACCACAGTGCTCTCTGTTGCCACCTCTGTCCATGTCAGAAACTGTCCGGAGCAGGAGGGGGTTTGCTATGGGGATTTGCTTCTACTCTGGACAGTTCCTGACACGGACAGAGGTGGCAGCAGAGAGCACTGTGGTCAGAAAGAAAACAACAACTCAATTTCCTCTGGAGCATACAGCAGCTGATAAGTATTGGAAGGATTATGTTTTTTTTTAATAGAAGTAATTTACAAATCTGTTTAAAGGGGTTATCCAGGAAAAAACTTTTATATATCAACTGGCTCCGGAAAGTTAAACATATTTGTAAATTACTTCTATTAAAAAATACATCTTAATCCTTTCAGTACTTATGAGCTCCTGAAGTTGAGTTGTTCTTTTCTGTCTAAGTGCTCTCTGATGACATGTGTCTCAGGAACTGTCCAGAGTAGAAGTAAATCCCCATAGCAAACCTCTTCTACTGCAGTTCCCGAGACAAGCAGAGATGTCAGCAGAGAGCACTGTTGTCAGGCAGAAAACAACAACTCAACTTCAGCAGCTGAAAATTATTGGAAGGATTAAGATTTTTTTTAATAGAAGTAATTTACAAATTTCAAAATGAAGCAAGAAATCAGGGGGAGTTTACTTTCCTTTTCTGTTGGCATAAAGTGCCTTAACTATGTTACATGTATTTTATTCTTTACTGAAAACCTTAATAAAAACATTGAAACAGAAGCAAGAAATCAGGGAGAGCACTCAGGGAGCAAGATCACCTCCTACAAACAACAAAGCGATCCTCGGCGACCTCTTTCAGTGGGTGCACATACACAAGTAGAAAGTATCCAATATAGACAAAACACAGAGCACGTACGCGCACTCACGGCTAGGCAGAGACAGTCGGGTCTAGAAGTCCGGTAACGGGGTGCCGGGTCATGGCATAGGCGCTGGTGTGTGGCGCTCGGAGGCTACGCCGTAGCCTCCGAGCGCCACACACCAGCGCCTATGCCGTGACCCGGCACCCCGTTACCGGACTTCTAGACCCGACTGTCTCTGCCTAGCCGTGATTGCGCGTAAGCGATCTGTGTTTTGTCTAATTTACAAATCTGTTTAACTTTCTGGAGCCAGTTGATATTATAAAAAATAAAATAAAAAAAAGTTTTTTCCTGGAATGTCCCTTTAACTTTCTGGAACCAGCTGATATTTTATTTTATTTATTTTTGCCACCAGAGTAACCAACCCCTTAAGGACCAAGGACGTATGAGTACGTCCTTGGTCCCACTCCCGTGATATAACGTGGGGTCCCTCGGTGACCCCGCATCATATCACGGCGGGCCTGGCGTCATAGTGCAGCCGGGACCCGCCTCTAATAGCGCGAGGCACTGATCGCGGTGCCGCGCGCTATTAACCCTTTAGCCGCGCGCTCAAAGCTGAGCCACGTGGCTAAAAGTAAAAGTGCCCGGCTAGCTCAGGGAGCTGTTCGGGGTCGCTGCGGTATAATCGCGACATCCCGAACAGCTGTAGCACAGGAGGAGGTCTTCTTACCTTCCTTCCTGCAGTCCGATCCCCGAATGAATGCTTCAAGCCTGAGATCCAGGCTTGAGCAATCAATCGCCGAAAACACTGATCATTGCTTCCCTATGGAGATGCATTGAACACAGGTAAAGATCAGTAAATGCAATGTTATAGCCTCCTGTGGGGGCTATAATTATTGCAAAAGGAAAGTGTAAAAAAAATCATTAACCCTTTCAATTATCCCTTCCCCTAATAAAAGTTTGAATCACCCGGCATTTCCAATAATAAAAAAAAAGCTGTGTAAATAAAAATAAACATATGTTGTATCGCCGCATGCGGAAATGTCCGATTAAAAAAAAAATATATATCGTTAATTAAACCGCACAAAAAAAATCCAAAGTCCAAAATAGCGTATTTTTGGTCACTTTTTATATCATGAAAAGATGAATAAAAAGCGATCAAAAAGTCAGATCAATGCAAAAATGGTACCCACAAAAACTTCAGATCACGGCGCAAAAAATGAGCCCTCATAGCGCCCTGAACACGGAAAAATAAAAAAGTTATAGGGGTCAGAAGATGACAATTTTAAACGTATACATTTTCCTGCATGTAGTTATTTTTTTCTGAAGCAATAAAAAATCAAACCTATATAAGTAGGGTATCATTTTAACCATATGGACCTAGAGAATAAAGATAAGGTGTCATTTTTACCGAAAAATGCACTGCGTAAAAACTGAAGCCCCCAAAAGTTACAAAATGGCTGTATTTTTTCAATTTTAGTCGCACAATTATATTTTTTTCCCGTTTCGCCGTAGATTTTTGGGTAAAATGACTGACATCATTACAAATTAGAATTAGTGGCGCAAAAAATAAGCCTTAATACAGATTTTATGGTGCAAAATGTTAAGAGTTATGATTTTTTAAAGGTAAGGAGGAAAAAAACGAAAGAGCAAAAACCGAAAAACGCTCGGTCCTTAAGGGGTTAAGGAGGCAATGTGTTGTGCCTTTCTTCCCTCCAGGCACATTTTCTTTTATGGGAAAAGTATGGTTTGTGGGAAAAGTATGGTTTGGATGCTATCTATGTTACATCTAGTATTTCAGTCAAATTTAACCGTTTCTGGTACTTATTTACAACCTTTCAGGACAAGGAGAAGAAGCCATTGAAGGAAGGGGTACAGGACATGTTAGTTAAGCATCATCTCTTCAGCTGGGATATTGACGGCTGATGGTTTTCGTCTTCTTGTTCCTGACCCTATGGAGTCTTACAGAACTTCACTCCAGCAATGCACTTTTTCTATTACTGCTCTACTGCCAAGAACTCTGTATCATTGTGACACTGGACGACCTCCATATCGGCCCGAAAAACCGGGATGTGATTGGGCCACATTTTCAGAACTACCCTGCACTTGACCGATCTGATCATCTCATCTCTTCTTAAAAAAAAAAAAAAAGTCAGATTGTGTCCGGTTGGATGAAGCGGACGGTCCAGGCTCCTAAAATTCTATAGCTGTGTATATAAGAAAAAAAATTATATAGAGAAAGAAATATATATGTATGTATATTTTGAAACAGAAATGTAGATTTTTCTTTTGTCAACACATTTCCTACCTCCTCTCATTCTCCTTCCACTACTGAACCACAATACGTTCCGGAAAAGAAGTTCTGGGCTTTGTGTTATTTAAAAAAAAAAGAGACCCGACTCTCCAAAAAATTCTATTCTGTCAAGATGTTGAAGGCACATGACGTATTAAAGGGGTACTCCCGTGGAAAACTTTTTTTTTTCTTTTAAATCAACTGGTGCCAGAAAGTTAAACAGATTTGTAAATCACTTCTATTAAAAAATCTTAATCCTTCCAGTACTTTTTAGGGGCAGTATACTAAAGAGAAATCCAAAAAAGAAATGCATTTCCTCTGATGTCATGACCACAGTGCTCTCTGCTGACCTCTGCTGTCCATTTTAGGAACAGAGCAGGAGAAAATCCCCATAGCAAACATATGCTGCTCTGGACAGTTCCTAAAATGGACAGCAGAGGTCAGCAGAGAGCACTGTGGTCATGACATCAGAGAAATCCAAAAAGAAAAGCATTTCCTCTGTAGTATACAGCCCCTAAAAAGTACTGGAAGGATTGAGATTTTTTCATAGAAATGATTTACAAATCTGTTTAAAGGGGTATTCCAGGCAAAAACTTTTTTTATATATATCAACTGGCTCCAGAAAGTTAAACAGATTTGTAAATTACTTCTATTAAAAAATCTTAATCCTTCCAATAGTTATTAGCTTCTGAGGTTTTCTGTCTAACTGCTCAATAATGATGTCACGTTCCCGGGAGCTGTGCATGATGAGAAAATTTCCCCATAGGAACTGCACAGCTCCCGGGACGTGAGTCATCAGAGAGCAGTTAGACAGAAAACAACTCAACTTCAGGAGCTAATAACTATTGGATGGATTAAGATTTTTTTATAGAAGTAATTTTCCGGAGCCAGTTCATATATAAAAAAAAAAAAAAAGTTTTTGCCTGGAATACCCCTTTAACTTTCTGGCACCAGTTGATTAAAAAAAAAAAAAAAGCTTTCCACAGGAGTACCCCTTTAAAGGACCAGCTGGCTGTGACATAACTACCCTTTGTAATATTTGCTCAAAGCTTTGAATGTTGCAGTATTTTGCCAGTTCTATTTTTTTACATGGTTTAAATAAGATCCGAATGCGAGCCGTTCCGAATTCCCAAATCAAAAATGTCCATTTTGTGCTAGAATTCAAATAAGAGTTCTTTACAATGCTTCACCCTGAATGAAAATCAGGTTTGTATATCACATTACTTGTATCTAGACCAGTGTTTCCCAACCAGGGTGCCTCCAGCTGTTGCAAAACTACAACACCCAGCATGCCCGGACAGCCAAAGGCTGTCCGGGCATGCTGGGAGTTGTAGTTTTGCAACAGCTGGAGGCACCCTGGTTGGGAAACACTGATCTAGACATTGATCTAATAGGGATCTTATATAGAATGAAAAAAAAAATGACTTTATTTCCAATAAAATATCATAAACTTACACTATCTAACCGTCCGCCACAATTCTTGGCACCCATGTATACTCATATTGCACTAATATTAAAGGGGTACTCCGGTGGAAAACATTTATTTATTTATTTTTTAAATCAACTGGTGCCAGAAAGTTAAACAGATTTGTAAATTACTTCTGTAAAAAAAAAATCTTTATCCTTCCAGTACTTATTAGCAGCTGTATGCTACAGAGGAAATTCTTTTCTTTTTGAATTTCTTTTTTTTGTCTTGTCCACAGTGCTCTCTGCTGACACCTGATGAGCAGGAGAAAATCCCCATAGCAAACCTATGCTGCTCTGGACAGTTCCTGATACGGACAGAGGTGTCAGCAGAGAGCACTGTGGACAAGACAAAAAATAAATTCAAAAAAGAAAATAATTTCCTCTGTAGCATACAGCTGCTAATAAGTACTGAAAGGATTGAGATTTTTAAATAGAAGTCATTTACAAATCTGTTTAACCTTCTGGCACCAGTTCATTAAAAAAAAAAAAAAAAAAAAAAAAATGTTTTCCACCGGAGTACCCCTTTAAATTCTCTCTGATTAGAGTCCATAAAAAAAACAGTGTATAAAAAAGCACAAAGGTACATTCCAATTTTTGTTACATTCTATATAAAGTCCCTATTAGATCAGTCCCTATACTATTGAGCGTTGGGTGCGAATGGTTGCATTCTGTTAGTTAGATACATTGTAGCCCTAGTGCTGCGTTATTATCGAAACGTGAATGTATAGTTGCGAATGTTAAATCAGCCAATTCACAAACTAATAGAAAGAAATGGACGTGTCGCCTATACTGTCCCAAAAGTGAAAACAACAAAAAATTGGACAATTCTGTAGGTGAAAATGAAGCATGTGTGGCAAGTTTTTCACTTATTGTGTTCAACCTTAACCATATCGCCAAAATCGCAGCTGTTTTATAATGAAATACAGTGCCTAAATAAAACTGCCATACAGTGTCTATTCAATGTGTGATTCCCCCCCCTTTCAGCACCAATCCTATCTATTAGTGTAGCCAATACCATACAGTGTCCAGATAAACAATCCATTGCATTATACCCTGTCCACATAATCCAGATACATAGCATCGTACACTGTCCAGATAATCCAGATATATTGTTTATACCCAACCATGATAATCCAGATACATAGCATCATATACTGTCCAGATATATTGTTTATACCCTACCATGATAATCCAGATACATAGCATCATACACTGTCCAGATAATCCAGATATAGTGTTTATACAGAACCATGATAATCCAGATACATAGCATCGTACACTGTCCAGATAATCCAGATATATTGTTTATACCCAACCATGATAATCCAGATACATAGCATCATACACTGTCCAGATAATCCAGATATATTGTTTATACCCAACCATGATAATCCAGATACATAGCATCATATACTGTCCAGATAATCCAGATATATTGTTTATACCCAACCATGATAATCCAGATACATAGCATCATATACTGTCCAGATAATGCAAACACAATGTTTTATACCCTGCCCTGATACACTGCACCATACACTGTCCAGATAAATAGTTACATTGAACTTGATGGACGTATGTCTTTTTTTCAACCGTACTACCAGGGAATTAAGGGGTAGGGGTGTGGCGCGATATTGGGGGAAGGGATGGGATTTTATATTTCTTCATAAGCATTAATGTTATTTTGTTCCAGGAATGTATCTAACCCTGTTTTAAAGCTGTTAATTGTTCCTGCTGTGACCAGTTCCTGAGGTAGACCGTTCCATAAATTCACAGTCCTCACGGTAAAGAAGGCGTGTCGCCCCTTTAGACTAAACCTCGTCCTTTGGGGGGGTTTAAGCTGGAACAGTTTTTCTCCATATTTCTTGTATGGGCCATTTATATACTTATATACGTTTATCATATCCCCCCCCCCCCCCCCCTTAAACATCTCTTCTCAAGACTAAACAATTGTAACTCCTTTAATCGCTCCTCATAGCTAAGATGTTCCATGCCCCATATTAGTTTAGTCGCACGTCTCTGCACCATTTCCAACTCCGCAGTGTCCCTTTTATGGACAGGTGCCCAAAACTGAACAGCATATTCCAGGTGAGGCCGTACCAATGCTTTATAAAGGGGGATTAACTGCTGAATACTACAGAGGAAATTCTTTTTTATTTTTTTGGAACACAGTGCTCTCTGCTGACACCTCTGTCCATTTTAGGAACTGTCCAGAGTAGGAGAAAATCCCCATAGCAAACATATGCTGCTCTGGACAGTTCTTAAAATGGACAGAGATGTCAGCAGGGAGCACTGTGTCAGAGATGTCAGCAGAGAGCTCTGTGTTCCAAAACGAAAAGAATTTCCTCTGTGATATTCAGCAGCTAATAAGTACTGGAAGGATTAAGATTTTTTTATAGAAGTAATTTACAAATCTGGTACCAGTTGATTAAAAAAAATAATACATTTCCACCGGAGTACCCCTTTAAGAAGTCCTCGCATGTTGGTGACTTGGTAGGCTCCTCAATTGTGTGTGACTACATGATTAAAGGGGTTCTCCGGTGCTTACACATCTTATCCCCTATCCAAAGGATAGGGGATAAGATGCCTGATCGCGGGAGTCCTGCCGCTGGGGACCCCCGTGATCTTGCACGTGGCACCCTGTTTGTAATCAGTGCCCGGAGCGTGTTCGACCACCGGCGCTATCACGCCCCTTCCCGTAGGCTTGCACTGAGGGGCGGAGTGTGACGTCACACGGGGGTGTGACGTCACACGCCGCCGGGCCCGATGGTCACCTGTAATCAGAACCGGAGCAAACACGCTCCGGGCACTGATTACAAACGGGGTGCCACGTGCAAGATCCTGGGGGTCGCCAGCGCGATCAGGCATCTTATCCCCTATCCTTTGGATAGGGGAAAAGATGTGTAAGGCACCGGAGAACCCCTTTAAGTAGGATTCTGATTATCTGCCAGAATTTCTGCATGGAATTCTGCATGAATTTATAGCCAACTCAGTTCAATGGAATTCCCGCAGCAGAATTCCCACAGCAGAAATTCTGCTGTGTGAATGGGGCAACGGAATCCCATTGAAGTGTATTGGCTATAAATTCATGCTGTGTAAACCCGGCTTTAGGCTATATTCATACGCCAGAATTTCTGCATGGAATTCCGCATGAAAATTCGGCATGAATTCATAGCCAATACACTTGAATGGGATAATGCATGTCCCATTTACACAGCAGAATTTCTGCTGTAGAAATTCCATTAAAGTGAAAGAGCAATACATTTCTGTGAAATTTACTGCAGAATTCCGTGTAGAAATTCTGCCGTGTGAACAAGAGCATTGGTGGGCCGGCATCTTTCTCCCCTATAGTATCTACATTATATATGAAACAGGGTTGTTCAAACACCATAAATAATATGAATGTGCTCTATTGTACCTGGGCCTGGTTGACATTATTGCAGAAGCATACGCCTAGTGCTGACCGGGAGCGGCGACAAAGTTACACTGTGCTCTGCAGGCCGACAGATGGAAAGATTTCTACATTACAGCTGCACCTCTTTTATTAGAATTGGAGCATTTGTCATTTAGCTTTATATTGTGTAATAAGACATTACATATGGCCATATAGAGTTTCCTCATAGTATGTGGACATCTCTTCCACACCCATTGTAAACAGCGGCATAAAAGAAAACACTTCGCTAAAGCACATGGCAGGAGAAACACTCTGCAAAGGTACAATAGGGCAGTATGAGACATGGACAAGTTCCCTTATTACAATGGTGTAGGATTAAAGGGGTACTCTGCCCCTAGAAGATGACTGATTGTGGGGGTCCTATGATGATTTTTAGCACCAAATACAAACAGTTCTGTAAAAAATGCCCCCAAAGATGTCTGTAGCCTTTAAAGTCTTACTGTCATATCTATGTAATATGACGTTGTGTACACATATAAGATACCTGCAGTCTGGAGAAGACAGCTTCACACCTGAAGGGCAGATGGAATTACCCTAGGGCCAGATGGTATTAACCCCTTGTGTTCGTGACACCAGGGCGTGGTTTATCCTCAATACCACCCAAAGGTATACCGCTGGATCCTGGGCTAGGCACGGGGGAAATAATGACTCCGACGCCAAGTTTCGGAACAACGGTAGCTTTACTGAGTTAGACAGGTGGAATCGTCTGTACAGCTTAGACAGGGGTGACCAGTGACTTCAGAGACCTTAGGGCTTGCTGGGACTGTAGTGGACTGGGACAATTTTGATGCAGGCCAAGCTGACTGAAGACAGATTGACTTTGACTAACTTGACTGGGACTGACTATACCCCGTTTGTAGCTTACCAGGCTCTGACTGGGACCTGGGGGTAGTGGACTTATATAGTGTTGAGGGCGAATATTCGAAATGCGAATTTTCGTGAATATCGGCACTTCCAGTCAGAGAACACTCCCTTCTTTATAGGCGAAAGATATAATAGAGCATGTGCACTATGCGAATTTCCGTGTAAATAACAAAAACAAAGGACGAACATAGCGAATATGCGAATTTCGCAAACATAGGACGAATATTCATCCATATATTCGCAAAATATCGCAAATTCGACTATGGCCCCTGCCACTCATCACTAGACTTGTAGACTCTAGGCTGCGTGGTTGACTTTAGGCCTCCTCTGGACTCCAGACACACTCTTAGGACTTGACTCCACTCACTGGACCTCAGCAAAGACTTAAACTGGAACTCAAGAGAGAGAACTAGCTCCTCCCAGGGCTTATATGGGGGAGACTAGGAGGGGTCCCATTGGTCACCCTTAGGTCACATGGTCGCTGATACCTCACTGGGTTACAATTACATGACACTAGTTAATCACATGTCAACTGTTCTTAAAGCTATAACACATTATGGAGTCTGCTTGACAGGGCAGCAAGGGTACAGGGGTGCAACTCCTGTACTGGGCCACCACAAAAGTCTGATTTCCATCCATTGATTTTTATTCATCATTACTTTTGTCATTTTCAAGTTATTTTAGGGAGCATTGTGGACAAATCCAACAAAAATAAACGTATCCCCTATCCACAGGAGAAGACACATGGTCACTGGGGCCCGGCTCTCAGCGAGGAGCACGCGCTCCATTCATTTCTATGGGAGCGCCAAAAAAGACCTGAGTACGACATCATCAGCGCTCCCATAGAAATGAATGGAGGGTGTGCCATCTATCAGTAGACAATACGTGCTCCTCACTGAGCGTCAGATCCTGTCCCGGTGATGGCGGGGGTCCCAGCAGTCAGACCCCCCACAATCAGCTACTTATCACCTATCCTGTATATAGGGGATACATTTACTTTAGCTGTAGGCCTCCTTTAAATTAGAAAACATTAG
The DNA here is from genome assembly GCF_029499605.1 of Hyla sarda. Lineage (NCBI taxonomy): Eukaryota > Metazoa > Chordata > Amphibia > Anura > Hylidae > Hyla > Hyla sarda. The sequence continues at coordinate 65,242,278 of NC_079194.1, read as the reverse complement.
TCCCATACTAGAAAAGAACTGTGAAATATCAATGGAGTAAGTATTTTGGATGCCATTTATTTTGACCACATACGAATTGTTATTGATGCATCTATAGTGACAAAATAATATTTTTGCATTCTGCTGTCATAGCTCTAGGCCAGTGGTCTTCAACCTGCAGACCTCCAGATGTTTCAAAACTAAAACTCCAAGCCATCGGCTGTCCGGGCATGTTGGGAGATGTAGTTTTGCAATATCTGGAGGTCCGCAGGTTGAAGATCACTGCTCTAGGCCTTCTGTACCTGATATTTCTATATCACTAGCTGAATACCCTGCGTTGCCCAGTTTTTCCTTCCTAATCCTTGTTGGGGAGGAAAATAAGGAAGAAAGGGAAAAAAAGGAGGAAGCTTTTGACTTCATATCCCGTCCTCATATATTGTTGCCATATCCCAACCCAATATCCCAACCCCATATCCCGTCCTCCTATCCCGTCCTCCTATCCCGTCCTCCTATCCCGACCTCCTATCCCGTCCTCCTATCCCGTCCTCCTATCCCGACCTCCTATCCCGACCTCCTATCCCGACCTCCTATCCCGACCTCCTATCCCGACCTCCTATCCCGACCTCCTATCCCGACCTCCTATCCCGACCTCCTATCCCGACCTCCTATCCCGTACTCCTATCCCGTCCTCCTATCCCGTCCTCCTATCCCGACCTCCTATCCCGCCCTCCTATCCCGTCCTCCTATCCCGACCTCCTATCCCACCCTCCTATCCCGACCTCCTATCCCACCCTCCTATCCCGACCTCCTATCTCGTCCTCCTATCCCGACCTCCTATCCCGGCCTCCTATCCCGACCCGTAATATGTGTACCAGTTATTGAAATATCTCCAGTCATACGGAAGTTATGTGGGAACATACATTTCCCATTGATTTGCATGGGACTTTAAACAAAAACCCCGACCCTCACAAATGGGGGTAATTAAGGGTTAAATTAACTATCCTATATTTTAAGTGGACATATAAGTAACATGTGACCAAGTATTATGGAAATATCTCCAGCCGTTTGGAAGTTATGCAGTAACATATTTCCCATAGACTTGTATGGGACTTTAAACATAAACCCCAACCCTGGCAAATGGGGGTGAGTAAGGGTTAAATCACCTATTCTATGTTTGTTGCTGACATATAAGTAACATGTGTGCCAAGTTTCATGTTAATATCTTTAGCCGTTTGGACGTGATGCTGGAACATACACACATATATACATACACACAAATATGTTGAGTTTTATATATATATATATATATATAGATATAGATAAGCAAATGACATCTTTTATGCCTAATGCGCATGTATATAATACAAATGTATAAGAAATAGTTGACATTTGCCCCTCTCACCCATTTACTGTATGTTGTAAATTAAACTAACGAGTTTGGAGAGGAAATCAGCTGGGGATCCGGCCCATACTTTTCCAATGGACTTGTGTTTTGTGACACTCTGCCTGTGACCTGTTCACATTGACGGAAATGCAGCAAAGTTATCTTCCTTCCTTTCCAGGAAAAAACACTAGAGTATGTCAGGCATCTGATGGGCGGCTTCCAGGCTACAATAATGCAGAAGATAATGGGCAATTGGCCTGATAAGAAAGTGTCAGCTGAAAAGAAGGATAGTAATAATCTAGTGTGATAGCAATGATGGCCGTGTTATACAGCTATCCTGTCATTCAGCCCCCGCTATAGTGCTCTACAACACAAAGTACATATTAGGATTACATAGAGTAATCTATCCTCACCTCACAGGGAGAACAACCAACCTAAGGCTATGTTCAGACGGTGGAATGTCCGCACGGAGCGCTGGCAGAGCATGCTGGCAATAGGACCACTCACAGCTGCACCGTCTCATAGACGGCAATGCATTTCCATGCAGACTCCGCAGAAAGAATATTCATGACTATTCATGACTTGAGTCTGGAATCAGGATTTCCACCGCGTGCACAGTGCAGCAGAATCCGCAGAATGTCTGTGCATAATTCGGCACGGAAGTTCCATTGTGTGAACAAAGCCTAAGAAGGAAGACCCTGGTCAGAAACCTAGCACTGATAGGAGGCAGTCATATAGCCATATGAAACATGTGTTGGAATGTCTGTACACATAAAGTAGCTGTCGGCCATTTTGCATGAGATCCATCAATGCTGCAATAAAGTTACGTCTTTTTTTCAGCTTTCATAACTATCTTCATATATATAGTTGTAGCAGGGTTTTGGGGGTCCCTTACCCTAGTTACCTCACTAGGCCCAACAGGCGGATCCTGAGCCTCCACTATCCGGGAGCTGGGTACATGTCTGCCCACACCCAGTGGAGCATCGGCGGTAGGGATGTGGGGTCCCACTCAGGGCCGTTTGGAGGAATTTGGGGGCCCCAAGCAAAATAGACATGGAGGCCCCCCCCCCTTGATGTTCACGCACATCACGCTCTAATGTGGGGGAACACTGCTGCGCCTAATGTGGGGGGAACTCTGCTGCACCTAATGGGGGGGGAACTCTGCTGCACCTAATGTGGGGGCCTCGTATCGACGTTCACTCACGTCGCGCTCCCAGAATTTAAGGGCCGGCGTTACTACATCCTGATGCCGGCCCTTAAATTCTGGGAGCGCGACGTGAGTGAACGTCGATACGAGGCCCCCACATTAGGTGCAGCAGAGTTTCCCCCACATTAGGTGCAGCAGAGTCCCCCCCCCCCCCGCATTAGGTGCAGCAGTGTTCCCCCCCCCCCCCCCACTAGGTGCATCAGTGTTCCCCGGCCCCCACATTAGGTGCAGCAGTGTTCCCCCCCCCACATTAGGTGCAGCAGTGTTCCCCCCACATTAGGTAGACAGTGTTCCCCACAGACATACAGCCTCCAGCCATATACAGGCTGTACGCCGGTCTGGCCATAGCATTAGTTCCCGGGACCGGAAAAGCGGTGGTCAGAACACCGCAGATGACGTCCCACCGGTCACTTACCAAGCTGGCCAGCGCGCGTCTTCTTCCTCCTTGATGCTCCGGTCTTCTGCGTCTCCGTTGCTATGGGCGAACGCACAGGACATCAGTGACGTCCCGGTGTGCGCTATCTCCCGGCGGCCCCTGCGTTTTTAAACTTAAGGCGGGGTCGCAGAGAGTTAACGGGGGCATCCCTGTGTCCCGAAAACATATTTCGGGACACAGAGATGTCCTTAATAGTGATGGGGGGAATTGCCCCATTGCTACAGGACGGGCAAGCACCGGCTCTGCTTGGGGCCCTGGGCCAGCTCGGGGCCCCAAGCAATTGCTTGGCTTGCCTGTCCTGTAGCGACGGGCCTGATCCCACTGGGAACATACTTGATGCAATGAGACTGACACAGCCTAATGTGAATTAACTTTATATAGAAAGAAGCAAATGAACAATCAGAGATAAGATAAAACAATAACAACAGTATAAAATGTAAATTAATACAATGTGGATTTTCCTTACCCACTCACACACCTGCGCCCCACCCCCTTGTCTTCACCCTAATGGATGTTGTTGCACATAGGAGAGATGGAGTCCTTACAAGTCCTGCTCCGCAGCATCACTAAAACAGCCACTGAGCTGTGGAAATGTCTACGATGTTACTCACTAGGTCATGCAGATGCTTTGTCTTTTTTATGTGTCTAGCTTCTGTATTTAGCTCACAAATCCCTCTGTTTTGCTGCTAACTCATTCTGACATCCACTGCTCGGGAAGGGGCTTGTCCGAGGCAAGCACTGAGTCCGCCCTCACTCTCCATGTATATACTTCCTCCCTGAGTCTACTGTGCTTTGCTGGGTATTTTATCCAACGAATGTAGGCTGCTCTGTAACCCCCTCCTCTCTGTTTTCATGCTGCAGTCTTATAGGATAGTAGTGAGCACAGAGGAGTGCTAGTCCCGCCCTCACTTCCTGGACTTTGTCAAAGCCTGTGCTTCAGCTGGGACAAAGATGATGCTCCAGCCGGACAGGATTATGTTCTTGATGGTATGGGGACTCCTATTGGTCCTTTTTATTAGCAATGATTACTGTAAAAAGGAGATTACAGTTTTTTATGAAGTATATTAGAACGGTCAAAAACTTGCCAAGATGTACAACATATAAAAAGTGTTTGAATCTGACAGTGTCCATTTAACAACTAAGCATTTGTGGAAAAGGCAGTAAAATTACCCAGGGGTAGAATTGTAGTATAATGCAGTGGTTACAATGCTGATCGGAAAGTATTTTCATTGGTGCAGTAAAAAGCTAATAGGATGGCCTGCTCTGGTGTCTTGCAGTATGATGTAACACCTTCTCTAGTATTCCACCCAAATATCCTTTTTCCTTTCATACACTTAAAGGGGTACTCAGGCGCTTAGACATCTTATCCCCTAGCCGAAGGATAGGGGATAAGATGCCTGATCGCGGGGGTCCCGCCGCTGGGGACCCCCGTGATCTTGCACGCCACACCCCATTAAAATTAGTCCCTGGAGCGTGTTCGCTCTGGGTCTGATTACCGTCGATCATGAGAACGGAGCGTTGTGACGTCACGGCCCGCCCCGTGTGACATCATGGCTCCGCCCCCTCAATGCAAGCCTATGGGAGGGGGCGTGACAGCTGTCACACCCCCTCCCATAGGCTTGCATTGAGGGGGCAGAGTGTGATGTCACACGGGGGCGGAGGCGTGACGTCACAACGCTCCGTTCTCATGATCGACAGTAATCAGACCCAGAGCGAACACGCTCCAGGGACTAATTTTAATGGGGTGTGGCGTGCAAGATCACGGGGGTCCCCAGCGGCGGGACCCCCGCGATCAGGCATCTTATCCCCTATCCTTTGGATAGGGGTTAAGATATCTAAGTGCCGGAGTACCCCTTTAACTTTGTTTAATACTGCTATGAAGTGTTACCCTGCTGCATTTTAATTTGGTGACGCTAGTACCTGTAAGATATGCGGCTACTGCGCTCTGGCATTTGTTTGCCACTGTCAGAGGACAGGAATGTATTTGGTGCTGATAAAGGGGTCATTTGTGTGCTACATGGGGGTATTTGTTTGGCACTGTCAAGGGGAATTCATTCACTGAACAGTGGCTATTGTTTGGCACTGCTGGGGAGGTATTAGCTGCTGCACTTTGATATTTGTTTGGTGGTGCTGCGGAGAAGGTAATATAGGCTTTTCACTGTGTTGTTTTTTTTTGCACTCCTGGAGAGGTAATATTGGTGAGGCCATGATTTAGCTGCTGAGTCCCAATCAGAACTTTTTCAGGGACGTATAATGATGTATACCGTATTATGATTTTATCAGAGTCATAGCTAGTTTTAGGTTGCTTCTAGCCCCTGTATCTTAATACCCCTAGCGAAGGCAAAAAGGCTTCTTAGCCTCTTCTCTGGGAGCCCAAATCAAGTCATGTAAAAAAAAGAAAAAGAAAATGGCAGCAGCACACTTGGTAAACAAAATGGAGGCTCTTAGCGCACTTATTGATCAAAACGTGTCCCCCCATCCACCACGCGGAGGTGGCCTCATATTGGATGGGACCCTAAACATTCACTCACCTCAGGCTGGGCGACATGCTGGATCCACTAACAACCCAAAACCACCTCCTGTGAAATAAGGGAAGGGGATGCACGGCTACAGAGGGAGCCACTCCCCCAAAATTGCACAGCAAAAACAAAAAAATACAAAAATGTAGCCAGCACCTAACCCAATACACGGGTGCACGCTGCTGTGGCAAGTACAAAACATGTAAAAAAAAGGAAATGGCAGCAGCACACTTGGTCAACAAAATGGAGGCTCTTAGCGTACTTTTTGATCAAAACGTGTCCCCCCCATCCACCACGCTGACGTGGCCTCATATCGGATGGGACCCTAACATTCACTCACCTCAGGCTGGGCGACATGCTGGATCCACTAACAACCTAAAACCACCTCCTGTGAAATAGGGGAGGGGATGCACGGCTACAGAGGAAGCCACTCCCCCCCCCCCCCCCCCCCCCTAAATTGCACAGCAAAAACAAAAAAAACAAAAGTGTAGCCAGCACCTAACCATTTTTTTTTACATGTTCTGTACTTGTCACAGCAGCGTGCACCCTTGTATTGGGTTAGGTGCTGGCTACATTTTTACCCCAAATCAAGTGCATTCGCCTCTATAGCTCCCACCCCAGGTGTAGTCCTGTATCTAAATACAGTGGTCCCTCAACATACGATGGTAATCCGTTCCAAACGACCCATCGTTTGTCGAATCCATCGTATGTTGAGGGATCCGTGCAATGTAAAGTATAGGAAGCTGTACTTACCTGTCCCCGCCGCTCCGCACCAGGTCCTCACCGCTCCCGCTGCTGTTCCAGGGGCTCCCGATGCTGTCCCGCTGCTCCGGTGTCTTCTTCGCGATCCTCCGGTGTCTTGCGCATCTTCTGGAGGGTCCGGGCCTCGCTTTCAGGTAACGCTATTACGCTGCTGCGCCGGCGAGGCGTGTGTAGTGACGTAATAACGACGCCGGAAAGCAAGGCCCGGACCCTGGAGAAGATGCGCAAGACACCGGAGGATCGCGAAGTGGACCCGGAGCAGCGGGGATAGGTAAGTGAACCTGCTGGGGCACATTACACTGCTATCCGACAGCAGCTTAAGCATTTTGCGCTGTCGGATAGCAGTTAATGCGATGGCCCCGACATATAAAAGCATCGTATGTCAATGCTGACATCAACATGCGATGGCCTCTGAGAGACCATCATATGTCGATTTTATCATATGTTGGGGCCATCGTAGGTCGGGGGGTTACTGTACCATGGACAAGACAAGGTGGCTGGTTGGCACCCCTCTGGGGCACATGCCCAACAGCACCCCCTAGCTATTTCTCTGGTATAACATACAAACTGTATATGAAAGAAGTGACTGAACACATTCCTCACAATCAGCAGAAGACCAGGAACAGAGGTTTCCTAAAAAGCTTCCTGTCACTTTCCCTCTTTAAACAGTTCTGAAAGAAGTCCTAACAATGACAGGAAAGAATGTGAACCCCTCGTTCTTCCTCCTGAAAATGTGGTAGAAAAACAAAGCTGTTCAATAGTCCTGTTCCTGTAGGCAAAAAAAACCCAGACAGAATCCACCTCCATAAGCTGCCGGACTCACAGGGGAGACGCTCTGCACATTGCTGGTAAGGAGCCGGAAATATGATTATATCATTTATATATATTTATGTATATATATATATATATATATATACATATATATCCATCTATATATATATATATATATATATATATATATATACATATACATACATAGATAGCATAGGTATCAAACTGTGGACCTCTAGATGTTGCAAAACTACAACTCCCAGCATGCCCGGACAGCCATTGGCTGTCCGGGCATGCTGGGAATTGTAGTTTTGCAACAGATGGAGGCACCCTGTTTGGAAACCTGGGATATACAGTAATAGTAGCACTTTAGGATATCTTCATATGCTGACACATTGCGGCCGCACAAATATCCAAATTTCTCCTTATGGTAAAGTGAATGATTTTAATAGTGTATTATTATGGTAGAAATATTCCGTAATTCAATAGTTTGCTTCAAATATACCCAAAAGTTAAAAATACATATTGATTCCGAATTGCTTACGGGTAACATAGGCAGTGTCGTAAAAATGTGGATCGTGCCTCCAAGACATACTAAAAAAAAAAAAAATGACTGTATGTAATTGAGATGGGTCTTCAGCCTTATGGACGCAGCGATTTTTTATTTTTTCACTTTTGCTTTAGTTTTTTCGTCCTCACCTTCTAATAGCCATAACGCTGTGAAATTTTCAACCTAGAAACCCATATGAGGGCTTGTTTTTTTTTTAACACCACCAATTGGACTTTGTAATGACCAATACTTTTACCACAATATCTACGACAAAACAAAAAAAAATTATTTGTGGGGCAAAAAAACAATAAAAAACATATAATTTTGCGCCTTTTGGGGGCTTCTGTTTCTCTGCAGTGCACTTTTCGGTACAAATTATGTCTTCTTTATCGTGTAGGTCCATATAATTACAATACCCAATTAATGTAGGTTTTCTGTTACTTTATAATTTTATGTTACTTTATCATTTCTTATATAAAAAATTTAGTATACTTAAAATTCCGACCCCTATAACATAACATGTATACGGCGATGTATATGGGGAAGGCAAATTTTTTGCACCACGATCTGGAGTTTTTTATCGATTCCATTTTTGTTTTAATGGGACTTTGTGGTCATTTTTTATTACATTTTTATGGTATATTAAGTGACCCAAAATAAGCAATTCTGGACTTTGATATATATTTTTTTTTTACCTTTTAGGCCAGTGACCATGCAGTTTAATTGTATTTTAATTGTTTGGACATTTACACATGTACACATATACATACACATATTTACGGCAGTACACATATATTTTGGTTTAGTTTTTTTTGGACTGTATTTTAGATTAAAAATTGGGAAAAGGGGGGGGGGATTCAAACTTTTATTAGGAAAGGACTAATTCACATTTATAACAGTTTTTTTTTACATATTTTATTCCCAGTTTTTATACCCTATAGAGACTTAATAAATGTAATCTTTAGATTGCATACACTGATCAATGGTATGCCATAGCACAGCATTGATCAGTGTTATCAGCGCTCCATTACTACAGGCTGCTGAGGCTGCCTGCAGAATTGGATTGCCAAACAGATAGGACTGAAGCAGGTAGGGACCCTCGGCCTGTCCTCTCAGTTGATCGGGACCATGCAATTTGGCTGTGGTGGTCCCTATCAGCTTCTCTGAGCAGGGCTGGTACAAGGATTTTTGCCACCCTAGGCAAAAGCTAATTTTTGCCGCCCCTTGACACCGTCCATTGGCTACGCCCTTTGACACGCCCCACCTTACTACTAGGGTGACACGCTGTAACAAACCTCCTCCTCTTGTTATCACCTTACTACTGGGTGACACACTGTAACAAACCTCCTAGGGTCAGTCCTGCAGGACTAGAGCCCTGCATAATAGTAGAGGAGCGCAGCGCTATCACGTCACATACATGGTAATAATTCCTGTGTATGTGATGTGACAGTGCTGTGCTCCGCATAGAAAAAACAGCGCAGCACCACTGACTTCCACAGGTGGCGCCCTCATCAAGATGGCGCTCTAGGCCTATTTTGTCTACGGCAAGAACCGCCCCTGTCTCTGAACTACTGGAAAGTGATTTTTGTCATTTTTAAATGCCATGATCAACTTTGATAGCGGCATCCAAAGGGGTAATGGCAGACATCACCCTGATTGGTGATGTCCGGCACCAGCTATCAGCAGCTAGAACCAACCGGCTATAAAGCTTCATAAACTGTAAGTCGAGAAATTTTATGCAGTTTGAACTTAGCCTTAGGCTATCTGCTCGCTGTTTTTTGGTCCATATTTTCAGCTTTAAAAAAATAATTCATACAAAAACAGAAGTTTTTTTCTTTTGGTCATATTTTTTTTTATAGTTTTTTATAGTTTTTTTTGCATTTTTACATGTTTTTTTTCAGATGTTCTTCACCTGATTTACTTGCTATAGCAGATGCACTTAAGCAACTTACAAACCAACCATCTTTTAGGAGAGAAAACAGCCCCCTTATATTCTATCAATGGACAATTTCTGAAGGTTTTTAGTCTATTTTTTAAACTCAATTCAGATGTTTTTCCAGTTAAAAAAAAATGGACTAAAATACTGTGTGTGAACATAGTTATAGAGTCCTTGAACGTGAATATATTTAATTTCTGTACCACTACCAAGTAGTATGAAGCCTTAAAGGGGTACTCCGGTGGAAATTTTTTTTTTTCGAAATCAACTGGTGCCAGAAAGTTAACAGATTTTTAAATTACTTCTATTGAAAAATGTTTACCCTTTCAGTACTTTTTAGCAGCTGTACGCTACAGAGGAAATAATTTTCTTTTTGAATTTCTTTTTTGTTCTTCTCTGCTGACACCTGATGCCCGTATCAGTAACTATCCAGAGCAGGAGAAAATCCCCATAGCAAACCTATGCTTCTCTGGACAGTTCCTGACACGGACAGAGGTGTCAGCAGAGAGCACTGCGGACACGATAAAAAAAAAAAAGAAATTCAAAGAGAAAATAATTTCTTCTGTAGCATACAGCTGCTAAAAATTACTGGAAGGGTAAAGATTTTTTTTTTTATAGAAGTAATTTACAATTCTGGCATCAGTTCATTAAAAAAAAAAAGTTTCCCACCGGAGTACCCCTTTAATATGGGAGAAATGTCATCTTGTGGAGGCTTCCATACCAGATCCCGAAAGTAGATTTACATAGAGCAGTGTTTCCCAACCAATGTGCCTCCAGCTGTTGTAAAACTACAACTCCCAACATGCCCGGACAGCCGTTGGCTGTCCGGGCATGCTGGGAGTTGTAGTTTTGCAACCCTGGTTGGGAAGCACTCACTTAGGCTGCATTCACATCTCGGTTTTACACTATGGGTGCCGGATCCGGCTGGGGGAGGGGCAAACCGGACTCTCCCGTTCCCTCTCTTTGCACCTCCCCCAGCCGGATCCGGCACCCATAGTGTAAAACCGAGATGTGAATGCAGCCTTAGAGAGTCATTTGCTAAACTATGTAGGCCCCTGTATGGAATAAAATTGCGCCATACGCCATTGGATGCCAATTAGAGATGAGCGAACTTACAGTAAATTCGATTCGTCACGAACTTCTCGGCTCGGCAGTTGATGACTTTTCCTGCATAAATTAGTTCAGCTTTCAGATGCTCCCGTGGGCTGGAAAAGGTGGATACAGTCCTAGCAGACTCTTTCCTAGGAATGTATCCACCTTTTCCAGCCCACCGGAGCACCGGAAAGCTGAACTAATTTATGCAGGAAAAGTCATCAACCGCCGAGCCGAGAAGTTCGTGACGAATCGAATTTACTGTAAGTTCGCTCATCTCTAATGCCAATAGAAGTTGATCTGTGTATATACAGGAATCATTCCTGAAATCATTTATAAATATGAAGTCCATGTAAGTGTTTCTGGAGATTCGTAGAATGGACGTAAAGTCATTGTGGGTAGAGTTGTTTTTTTTAGACCGAAAGACTGAAAATATGCTGAGAGGGCATAAAAAGGACAAAAAATAAATAAATTAAAAAAATAAAATAAAAGCAGAGGAGAACCTGTCATCAAGGAAACAGGATTTCCTCAGTAACATGACTATTCAAAATCACAATGGGGGAGATTTATCAAAATCTGTGCAGAGCAAAAGTTGCTGTGTTGCCCATAGCAACCAATCAGATTTCTGCTTTCATTTTTCACAAGGCCTCTGCAAAATGAAAGTAACAATCTGATTGGTTATTATGGGCAACTGGGCAACTTTTCCTCTGCACAGGTTTTGATAAATCTCCCCCAATGTGGATATATGAGATCGATGACTGAAGGTGACCCCCGCCACTCATCATTGCTTATGTTAGGATCACCATTTCTTAGGTAAAATGGTTGGCACACAAAGAAACTCCCACCATAATACATTTAGAATTGACAGCCCATAACCTATGGCACAGCATGTCCTTCTACCGACAGAGTAAGTCCATGTTCACATGGCAGAAAATATGAACAAACATTCTGCACATTTACTTGATGTGGTGGCACTAGGACCGCTCGGAAATGTGTCGTCTCCATAGATGGCAATGCGTTTCTGAGCAGAATGCTTGAATATGTGCAATGTTTCTGCGAACATCGGAATCGGCCGTGTGCACAGTGCAGCAGAATCCCATTGAAGTCATTGTGGTTGCTGCACGCAGACGATACCACCCCCACATGAGGTGGCTGGTATTACTGGCAGCCATTTGCCACCGCTTGGGAACCCAGTTTGATCTGCATGTAGCAGCTGCAATGTTACCCTTAAAAGGGGTTGTCCAATAATAAAACCTATTTTTATCTGTCTAAGAAATGACCATATCTTGGTAAAGAAAGTTATTTTACTCCCTTTATGTGGTCTTTAATGGTTTCCTTCTGCTTCTGATGCAAACTGTCTGATCTGGTGTCTTTAGTTCACCTTCCTGTGCACAGTATACCCTGTAACTGACTTACGGTCTAGAGTACATCCTCCTGTAACAGACTTCCTATTTTCACTGTACACCCTAGCTGGGAATTCAGCTAAGTCTCCCTTCCACAATGTGTGAGGCTCTTGTGGGCGCAGTGGGCAGGGTTATATTGAAGAAAGTGTAATGGGAGACTACAGAGTTGACTGAAAGTCCAGCTACAGTGCACAGCAGGAACAAGAAGTCTGTTAGGGGATGCACACCAGACAATGGGACAATGGATATAACAGACCAGACAGTTTGCATAGAAGTAGAAGGAAAGTAAAAGGAAAGCATGAAAAACACAGAAGTAGTAAAATAACAAAAACATTTTAAACTTTTTTTTAAACTAATATATATTCATTTAATAGACGGTTGAAAATAGGGTTCATCACTGGAAATCTTTTTAAAGGATCTCTCTTGTATTTTATTTAATTTTTTTGCAGCCTTTTGCTTTACTGTGGCCATGGAACTCCTCAGGGGTGTTTAAAAACCTTTACAGTACTGCAGCTCCACATCGAGAGGGGATCTCCTGCATCCGACACTGATCCCCCTGACTATCTATGACCATGAGGTCTTTGAAAATGGTTGCGTTGTGGGGCGAGGTTACTCAGACCCAACTCTTAACCTATCAGCTACAGCTTTTTTATTTTTTATGGCACATGTGATGACTACCGTATTTTTCGCCATATAAGATGCTCCGGCATATAAGACGCACCCAATTTTAAAGGATGAAAATCTAGAAAAAAAAGATTCTGAACCAAATACAATGTAAAGTATAGGACAGTGATCTTCAACCTGTGGACCTCCAGATGTTGCAAAAACTACAACTCCCAGCATGCCCGGACAGCCGTTGGCTGTCCGGGCATGCTGGGAGTTGTAGTTTTGAGACATCTGGAGGTCCGCAGGTTGAAAACCACTGGTATAGGAGGTAATACTCACGTATCCCCGCCACTCCGGACCCGTCACCGCTCGTGACCGCTGCCCTGGATGTTGCCCTCCATCGCTGTCGCCGTTTCCCTGTCACTCCGGAACGTCTCTGCTGCCTGGTATCCTCGGTCTCCGTCGCTGCCATCACGTTGCTCCTATTGGATGATGTGACGATGTGATGACGTGGAAGGAGAACGCCGGCCATGCAGGGGATCCCGGCACGGAGCAGACACCGAGGAGGTAGGTAAGGTCCCTCCCGGTGTCCTGTAAGCTGTTCGGGACGCCACGATTTCACCGCGGCGATCCCGAACAGCCCGACTGAGCAGCCGGGTTAGTGTCATTTTCGCTTCAGACGTGGCGGTCAGCTTTGATCGCCGCGTCTGAAGGGTTAATACAGGGCATCACCGCGATCGGTGATGTCCTGTATTAGCCGTGGGTCCCCAACGTTGATGGCCGCAGGGACCGCCGCGATATGACAGGGTTTTAATGTGTATTTGGCGTATAAGACGCACCAACTCCCCCCCCCCCCCAGTTTTGGGGAAGAAAAAGTGCGTCTTATATGGCGAAAAATACGGTATATATTTTTTCTGTTTGAACTGTTCCCAATATTGTTTATATGTGGAAAATTTTTCAATAAAAATGTATTAAATTAAAAGAAAACCTTTACAGTAAGTTAGAAGTAAAAAAATACTATACATTTTTTTTATTTGGGCGGAATTTTTCATTTGCTCTCTCCTTTATACAGGTAATTCACTATGGCTTGGTCAGTTCTGATGCTTCTGGGATTATCATTAAACAGCTGGGTGTCAGCAGAGCCGTATACTCCCTGCCCTGCCGAATGTACCTGCCTTCCTGCTGAGCGCCACGTTATATGCTCTAATGCCAACCTCACGTTTATACCACCTGGAATAGACAACTCCACAGCGGAGCTTCATATGGACCACAACCACCTAACAATTCTTCCACAGAGTTTTCATCAGGACATGGCGGAGATGAGATCCCTCTACTTGAGAAACTGTAACCTCAAAACCATCAAGTCCAACGCTTTCCAGAAAGTCACTGGTATACAGCATCTGTTTTTGGACAGCAATGAGATACAAGAAATGGAGAATGGCACATTTGATGATCTGAGCGGTTTACTTTATCTGTATCTATCACAGAATAAAATTAGCTATCTGCAACCAGGTACTGTACAAATACAGAATTAGTGCTAAATCTAATGACACATACATGAGAACAATATTTTGACTCTATGCGAATAGAGAAAAACATACGCTGAAAAGCCTTAAAACGTACCCGTCAGATCCAACAAAAATATATATTTTTTAAATATATCACTTAGTACCTAATCCTGACCATGTACATCTAATTTTTATGTGTCTAGCACCTTTATTTATTTATTTTATCACACTTTTAATTTAGCCCTAACCCTAAAGCTGTACTCACTATAGAAAACTCAGATAATGTGCGGTGACATCTGTATAGAAAGGACAGCTAGTATATATATATAACAACAATGGTGGGAGGGAAAGGCCCAGTTAGGGAGAACAAAATGTCACCAATTAGCCCGTGTCCGTGAGTCCCCACGCGTTCCGTCACGCCAAGTGACTTCCTCAGGGGTGGGACACACACACCGTGTCTCTCCACTGTAGTGCGGCTCAGTCTAGAGCCTTTTCAAGTGTTTTTAATTGTAAGTGTCTTTTCCTGTTGAAATTGTATATCTTGTGTATCCCAAAAAATTTGTTACTTTTTCATTATATTTAATGTGGTTGTGCATCCGTTTTTAGCATTGATTCTGATTCTATATACCAGTGGTCTTCAACCTGCGGACCAGATGATGCAAAACTACAACTCCCAGCATGCCCGGACAGCCAACGGCTAGGACCGCGCGGACACTGCAGTCTCCAATAGACTGAAAATTTCCACCTGAAGAATGGCGTTGCTCATTCTTCAGGTGGAAATACTCGCAAGCTGATTTTCTGTTCACAAATTCCAAAGTGTGAATTTGTGAATGCAAGCCCATTCACTACACTATACATTCTACCTGCAATTTCAAAGCGGAATTGCAGGCAGAAATCCCGTAGTATGAACTTAGCCTTACAGTCCCATTAAAGGGGTACTCCAGTGGAAAACATTTTTTTTTTAAACAACTGGTGCCAGAAAGTTAAACAGCTTTGTAAAGGACTTCAATTAAAAAAATCTTTACCCTTCCAGTACTTTTTACCAGATGTATACTACAGCCGAAATTCTTTTCTTTTTGAATTTCTTTTTTTTGTCTTGTCCACAGTGCTCTCTGCTGACACCTGATGCCCTTATCAGGAACCGTCCAGAGCAGGAGAATATCCCCATTGCAAACCTATGCTGCTCTGGACAGTTTCTGACACAGACAGAGGTGTCAGAAGAGAGCACTGTGGATAAGACAAAAAAAGAAATTCAAAAATAATATAATTTCCTCTGTAGCATACAGCTGCTAAAAAGTACTGGGAGGGTAAAGATTTTTTTTTTTTATAGAAGTCATTTACAAATCTGTTTAACTTTCTGGCACCAGTTGATTTAAAAAAAAAAAAATGTTTTCCACCGGAGTACCCCTTTAATGCCCATGGTTTAAGAACAAACTCATATAGGTGTTATAGTCAGGTGTCCACATTTCCTGGTCATGTGGTGTCTCCATATTTCCAATCCATTATGATTTAACATGTCATTTTTTATTCCAGGTATATTTTCAGTGCTGAGGAATCTTGTTGCGCTCTACTTGAGGGACAATCAACTGACTGAGATTTCGGACGGGTCCCTGAGAGGTCTGACCCAGTTACGCTGGCTTGACTTGGGGTTTAATATGATCTCCAATATTTCTAAGGAAGCTTTTGATGACTCCAAAAATCTTCGTAAACTGGAACTGGAAAACAATCTCCTCACCAGCGTCCCTTCCTTTAGATCTAAAGTCAATCTCCAGACGCTGCGTCTCAGCGGGAACAGTATCAGGAAGCTGTCCCTTACTTCTTTTAGTAAAAACTTAAAAAGTCTCAGCGAACTCTATGTTGACAATGTAGGACTTAAAAAAGTAACAAGCATGGCTTTCAGTAGAATACGCAGGCTTGACGTGCTTGACTTACGGAACAACAGCTTGACATCTCTCTCCGTGTACCGAATGAAGAGCTCCACCACACTCTACCTCAGCGGTAATCCCTGGAAATGTGACTGCGCCATCGCTGAGCTCTACATCCGAATACTGCTGAGTAATAAGAAAGACCCAGAGCAGGAGGTGCAGTGCAAGAGCCCCAAGGGACTCGAGGGGAGAAGTCTGACTACGCTAAATGTAAGTATGGTATATAGGGTCAGCATTAAAGGGGTACTCCAGTGGAAAACACTTTTTTTTTTAACAACTGGTGCCAGAAAGTTAAACAGATTTGTAAATTACTTCTATTTAATAAATCTTAATCCTTCCAATACTTAGCTGCTGTATACTACAGAGTAGGGATTGACTGATATCGATTTTTTAGGGCCGATACGATACTCTGTGGAGGTTAGGGCCGATAGCTGATAACTTATACCAATATTCCGGTATAAATTATCGCTATTTATCTCCCCCCCCCCCACCCCCCTTCAGCGACACTGCTGCAAATCATTGATTTAAAGCGGGTGCTTTAAATGAATGAACTGCAGCGGCTTTTGCTGTGCCAGAGACCGCTGCCGCCCACTTCTCTCCTCCTGAGTCCTATCACCACCAGCTCGCCGCACCCCCCTGGCCAGAGATCGCCGCCGCCCCATTGCCTCCCCCATTCTCGGTTTTATAATTACCTGTTCCCGGGGTCCACGCTACTTCTGGCTCTGGCAGCGTCCTCCTGAATCCTGAACTGTCACTGTGCGCACTGACAGTGACGTCACGTTGAGGACATCACTCGTCATTGCGCAGCGCACAGCGTAACACAGGACGCCGCAGGAGCCAGGACCCCGGAAACAGGTAATTATAAAACCAGGAATGGGGGAGACAATGGGGCAGCAGCGGCGGTGATCTCTGTCCGGGGCTGTGCGGTGGGGGGGGTGGCGCGGTGCAGGGGTCAGGGCATTATCGGCAAGGTAATTGCCAATATCGATAACGTCCAAAATCGTGAATAGCGGCCAAACCGATAATCGGTCGATCCCTACTACAGCTCTGTGCATTTTAGGAACTGTCCAGAGTAGGAGCAAATCCCCATAGCAAACCTCTCCTGACAAACAGTTCCTGACATGGACAGAGGTGTCAGCAGTATTGTTGGGCACGAAATTGCGAATATTCGTTTTTTCGGACATTCGCATATTACGTCTTTTCACTTGTGGGCCAATTAGAATGATGCAAATACACTTGTCAGAGGTTATCAACAACATCTCTAGCAACCAATAGTAAAGTTGCCCACTCCCTCACTGTTTTCTTCCTCGCATATGCGAATATAACGAATACGCATAATTTGCGAATATAGGACGAATATTCGTCTATATATTCGTGAAATATTGCAAATTCGAATATGGCCAATGCCGCTCATCACTAGTCAGCAGAGAGTACTGTGGTCAGACAGAAAATAAATTCAAAAAGAACTTCCTCTGGAGCATACAGCAGATAAGTACTGGAAGAATTAAGATTTTTTTTTATATAGAAGTAATTTACAAATCTGTTCAATTAAAAAAAAAATATATGTTTTCCACTGGAGTAACCCTTTAAAACTAGTTGGGTCCGACTCCTTTGTGCACTGAAGGACCATTTGGCAGATAGGCTTCATAAGGTCCATACTTAAATAGTCCACTTTAATATATCTTGCTAAAGACCACTGGACCTTCAAAATGAAGATAAAACGGATTATATACCATTTGCGGTAGGAGAAAGTCTTGCATATATTAATATACTCCACAGCTCTAAAGAAAAGATAATCAAGGACAGTTGGATTATTTGCATGATACCCAAGGATTTTTGAAAAGAAAGCTGGTTACTGTGAATGTTTTTGATATCAATATGGTTTTACCAAGGTCATATACAGTACTATGTCATACATTTGTGAGCAGTTACAAAACATCATGGCACCAGTACCTGTCATATTAAACAACATTTTATTTTTTATATGTTAATCAGGACCTAATCCTGATCACTTATATACATATAATTTTTTGTGTCTAGCACCTATATTTCTCTCACAAATATCTTCTTTCCGTTGCTCACTTGGTTTGTCTATTTCTTCCATCACAAAATAACGTCCGTTATTAATAACGGCTATGACTGGTTAAAACAGATATGTAAAAATCCCACAGACTATAATGGGATTTTGTAATGGCCGTATGGGATTTTGTAACGGCTGTTTAACGGCCGATTTTCAGGGTTTTCATAACGGAACATTATACCGGATCTTTAATACGGATGAATGTATAGTATTGAAAGGGGCCTTAAAGGGGTACTCCGGTGGAAAACTATTTTTTTCAAACCACCTGGTGCCAAAATACAAGTAATTTACAAATCTGTATAACTTTCTGCAGCAGTTGATTTGAAAAGATTTGTTTTCCACCGGAGTACCCCTTTAAGGAATAGATGATTTTCTCTCTGGTCTATCCAGAATTTTGTTCTAATTTATGTCAGAACATAGTTTTATAGCTATCAGCGCTCTGATCTAATACAAAATTTTGAATTAACTTTGGGCATAAAATATTCAACCAGCTCAGTTAAAAGTATGAGCAACTGATATACCGTATATACTCGAGTATAAGCAGAGTTTTCTGCACATTTTTCGTGCCGAAAACGCCCCCCCTCGGCTTATTCTTGAGTGAATTCTCCGCCTGTCAATCCCTTCTCAGTGGTCTTCAACCTGCGGACCTCCAGATGTTGCAAAACTACAACTCCCAGCATGCCCGGACAGCGCATGCTGGGAGTTGTAGTTTTGCAACATCTGGAGGTCCGCAGGTTGAAGACCACTGGTATAGGAGGTAAAACTCACGTGTCCCCGCCGCTCCTCGGGTTAGAAGACCACTGGTATAGGAGGTAAAACTCACGTGTCCTCGCCACTCCTCGGCTTATTCTCGAGTGAACTCTCCACCTGTCAATCCCTTCTCAGTGGTCTTCAACCTGCGGACCTCCAGATGTTGCAAAACTACAACTCCCAGCCAATGGCTGTCCGGGCATGCTGGGAGTTGTAGTTTTGAAACCTTTGGAGGTCCACAGGTTGAAGACCACTGCGGCCTTCATCATCATCCAGACCCCCCCCCTTTAGTTTTGTACTCACCTCCCCTCGGTGGGAAGGAAGGGTGAGCTAGTCCGGGTCATCTATGCTGCAGGGACCGTCCGGTGGGGAGGGTTAGTCGTTCCGGGCTGTCCATTTTCACCGGGAGGGCCCTCTTCTCTGGGCTTGCCCCAGACTAGTGACGTTGCCTTGACGACGACGCACAAAGGCCACAGTGGTCTTCAACCTGCGGATCTCCAGAGGTTTCAAAACTACAACTCCCAGCATGCCCAGACAGCCGATGGCTGTCCGGGCATGCTGGGAGTTGTAGTTTTGCAACATCTGGAGGTCCGCAGGTTGAAGACCACTGATGAAAGGAATTGACAGGCAGGGATGATGTAGGGGGGGGGGGGGGATGATGACGAGGGTGTCTGGATGATGACATGGGGGGATGATGTATTTCCCACCCTAGGCTTATAGTCAGGTCAATAACTTTTCCTGGGTTTTTGGGGTGAAATTAGGGGCCTCGGTTTATATTCTGGTCGGCTTATACTCGAGTATATACGGTAACTAAAAAGTATTTTTTTTAATTTTTATTTCTCCTTTCTTACAGATATTAAATCTCAATTGCAAATCCTTTGCCGTTGACGCTACAACCTTTTCCCCAACAAAGCAAACCGAAGGGCATTTTATAAAGACGTCTCCATCAGTGGTGACTAAAAGCACAGCTGGTACCACATTCAGAACCACTGCTGGTACCACATTCAGAACCACGCCACAAACATCTCCTATGTGGATTAACACAATAGAGGAGGATCCATGTTTCGCAGATGACATATCTAACATCTTAGTGAAACCAGCAGAGGAGTATTCTCTTGTCGTTTCATGGTCCAGCTCCAGAGATTACAGATACTTCCAGGTATATTACTCTGCTGATGACCACAAGGACACATTGCGAATTTCTGGAGAAAAAACACATATCCAACTTTTCTACCTATTTCCTGGCACAACCTATTCTGTTTGCATTGTCCCTCGAAACAAGGACATTATGACATGTGAAAACCCAAAACCCAAGCAGTGTGCAAATGGTCAGACCAGTGGACTACCAGAAACAGCGTATCATATCCACTCTCCACCGAAGGCCACCACCTCTCCATTTGTGATTGTTGGCTCCACAGTGGCTGGTGTAGTGATTTTAGCAGCGATTATTATCAGTGTCTATACAATGCGTTCAAGAAACTTTCAGTTCCAACGATATCACAATGAAGATGAAATGGAGGGCAGCAAGCAAGAGGAAGCCGATCCATATAAGTGGGATAACACCTATGGAAATATAGATGAGGATAGGCATATCTATGTTACTTCATCCAGCGTATGGGGAATGGAAAATGATAAACTTGACTGTAGTTTGGCCGAGCCCATTCCCTTACCTTCAGTTCCACAGTATGGTTCCCACTGATTTCATGTATGTTGTAGACATTAAAGGGGTAATCCGCCCCTAGACATCTTATCTCCTAATCAAAGGATAAGGGATCAAATGTCTGATCACGGGGGTCTCACGGCACCCCAGACATCCGATGCATGGAGCGAACTTCGCACCATGCCGGATGACTGGCAATGCGGGGCAGAGGCTCGTGATAACCCGGCCATGCCCCCTCAATGCAAGTCTATGCATTGAGGAGGCGTGGCCGTGACATCATGACCACCTGACGCTCTAAACAAATACCGGGTGCAGCAGGGACATTGCGGTGGACCCCCGCGATCAGACATCTTATCCTCTATCCTTTGGATAGGGGATAAGATGTCTAGGGGCAGAGTACCCTTTAATGTGTAGTAATCCAGAACAGGTTCCTATTAAAAGTCACAGTGAATCAACCAAACGTCAGACAGTATACATCTATAAGAATACGACCACAGTATGGGCCTGTTGCATTGTCATAATTTATTTTACTACAAGATCTATTGCAGGAATACTTGGCTTACACTTGGATTTCTGCTGGGGATGAGCAGTCTGAAATGCTGCAGGTGCCCAACTCACTTTTTGGATGTGGATTGTTTGGAATTGATGCAAAATTTAGCACAGAATCCATGCCCTTGCTATGGAACAGAAATGTCTGGCATGGCTAGTAGAGTTGACATTTTCACCATTTATTTCTAAGTAGAACAAAATGCAGTGAACCTGGCCTTCACATCACAATCGCCCCTGCACCCATCATACTATCGTTCCTTCCCTCACAGTCATGATGGCACTGTTCCTACTCCAATTCCAGCGGTCACAGCCATGTTCCCCGTCTCAGTCCTTCTTGGGGGTTATCAGTTCTCGTTGAGAGGGTTAAGCTGGTTTATATAGACTAGCAGAAAACTTGCAGAATATATAGGCTGCATTCCCATAATTTAGGGGTACGGCAGCCGCACCTTATTTATTACAGCTAGTGGACCATATCAGTTTTTGTTGCCGGACTGAAAACCGCAGTCTTCTTTGTATCTGGCTACAAAAACGGATACCGCTCAAAAATGAGCCGATCTGAGTAAGTTGCTGATTCCATCCAGCTCTGACATAAACGGGGTACAGCATGGGTCCAGTGGGGATTTGGCAGCAGCCGGTTTTCTAATTTTTATGCTGGCTGCCCCTAAATTGTGATGTGAATGCAGCCTAAGCCTCAGCCAATAGGGAGAAAACTGTCTCTAGTGCCACCCATGGGTAGCATAACCTGTAAGTCAATGACTGCCCCATAAAAAAGCCTTTGAACATGACAAAAATTTTGGTTGTTGAGAAAATGCTCCTTATGTTCTAAATAAAGCTCCACATGCTCTAATAGATGGGGGAGGGGCAGTAAACATCGCTTATATAGATTTTAGTAAGGCTTCTGACACTGTCCCACATAGACGACTTATCACTAAACTACAGTCATTGAGGGCAGACATTCTGCTGTGTGAACGTGGCCTTAAAGATAGGCAGACAATGTAATAGAGCAGCAGGAAATGCAAGCAGAATGCTTGGGGGTATAGGGAGAGGTATTAGCAGAAGGACAGAAGTGCTCATGGGTGTATAGGGTGAGGTATTAGCAGTAGAAGGAGGGAAGTGCTCATGGACATCTTCTGCACATAGAATAAAGGAGCACAGCAAGTAATTAGCGCATATGTTTTTGCCGCAAATGGTCAAAATCGCTTTATAAATAGCGCATTTTGCTGTGATTTCAGCCATTTGCGGCAAGAACCGCATGTGGTAATTTGTTGCAGTACTGCAATGCGTGAACACAGTCTAAGAGGGCTGTTACATCAGCAGCAGTGTAAAGCCATGCCCCCACAATGTTTATGGCTGTATTTTCCCCCCCCCCCAAATTTTTTTTAATGAAAAATGGCTGAAAACAAATAACCAAATGTTAAAGACAATTTTAAGTGGCAATACTATACACAACCTTAAGGCAGGAAGCCAAAAATGGGCAGACATTCTGCACATTTGAATGCTCTGAAGGGCGATCGGATCGCTCGGAAATGCCCCGTCTCATAGATGGCAATACATTTTCAAGCGAAATCCGCCGAAATAGACATATCTATTCTTCCTGCCGACATCGGAATCGGGACTTCCGTGGCAGATCTTTCTGCAAAATTTCACATGTGCACAGTGCAGCAGAACCCCAATGAAATCAACCGGGCTCCCACAGAATTCTACCCTGTAATTATAGCATTCAAGAGAACTTTGAAATCTGCTCATCCTGGGCGATGTAGTCAAGTGGGTGGTCCTGATAAGTGATTGACAGCTCTTTATACCTACACTTAGATAGTTGTGAATCACTGAGCAGGACCGCCCACTTAACCCAAAAGGAGCACAGATTTAAATGAACAAACAAGATGTTATACTGAATATTTTCCCAAAAACCTACATAACCATCTGCTCAGCTCCTCCTGCTCTATAACACGATGCCTGCAGATTGGACTCCATTTTCATGATAACAAGTTTAAGCAGCTGTGCTCTCCCCCTGCAGATTAATCCTTTACAAAAAGCTGTATCCACCTCTTTTAGCTGATGCTTATTACACATGAAGTTCAGGCTTTTGGTGGGCGGGGAGGAAAACAGGGTTTGTGTACCACTAATTTGAAGCAAATAGGAATCATTTGTGAAAATATGCACCAGGTCTGTGATTAGCTTTTGGTGAATCTATTAGTAAAATAGCTGAATCTGTTCTTCCAGTGTATTCTTTGTACCGGTGACGCGATAAACACATCAGATGAACTGATTTGCTCACCCTGAACCTTTGCCAGATTGGAGCACAAGACTCCACTTCGCACTTTAGATGCTGCATAGAATCACCCCCTCACAGATGGTACCTCCTACTGAAATATAGAATGACCACATTATTTCTCTGCTGAAATAAACATAAAAATCTACTTCCTTGTAATACTGAGGGAAATAATCAGACTTGTTAATGATATGAGAAATAGATTTATCAATTTTTTTTTAAAGCAATGACAGCCATCTTGGTTGCTGTGGCAGATTTTTACACATTAAACATCTGCTTCTCTAGAACCACTAAAGCTACAGATGTATACCTTGTTGTATGTAAACTGTGATCCACACTCATTTGTTCATTACAAGCCCATTGACCACATGCTTTGCCCGCCATATGGGATTGCACAATATCTACAAAATATCTTCATTTAATAAAATAAAAATTCTCCTTAACACTTACCGTAAAATCTCTTTCTCGAAGGATCCATTGGGGGACACAGACCGTGGGTGTATCTTGCTGTCTCTAGGAGGTATGACACTATGGCAACAAAAAAAAAAAAAAAAAGTCGGACCCGCCTCCAGGCCCTGAGCTAATCAGTTTTAGTACCAGAGCAATAGGAGAGGACCGAAAGATCAAGGAAAAAAACACGAACTGTCCGAGAACCAGAAGAAAAAATATAACTGAACACACCCTCGGACAGAAAACC
Organism: Hyla sarda; assembly: GCF_029499605.1. NCBI lineage: Eukaryota > Metazoa > Chordata > Amphibia > Anura > Hylidae > Hyla > Hyla sarda. The sequence continues at coordinate 65,218,192 of NC_079194.1, read as the reverse complement.
AAAGAGAAACCCAAAAGGGCGGGAGCTGTGTCCCCCAATGGATCCTTTGAGAAAGAGATTTTATGGTAAGTGTTAAAAAAAATCTCCTTTTCTCTATCGGTCCATTGGGGGACACAGACCGTGGGACGTACCAAAGCCGTCCCTTGGGTGGGCAGATAATCAGTTAGGCAGACGGCTGTTCCACTGCCGCCTGCAGCACTTTACGGCCCAGACTAGCATCAGCCGATGCGAAGGTATGAACCCGGTAGAACCTCGAGAAAGTGTGCAAAGATGACCAAGTAGCCGCCTTGCAAATCTGCGAGGCCGAGGCCTTGTTCTGGAGAGCCCAGGATGCCCCAACAGAACGGGTAGAATGAGCCACAACCCGGAAGGGAGGAACCTTCCCCCTACAGCGACAGGCTTCTGAAATGGCAGAACGGATCCACCGAGAAATGGTGGCCCTGGAAGCAGGTTGTCCCTTGCAACGACCTTCCGTAAGGACGAAAAAGGAATCACACTGACGAAACGAAGAAGTGATAGAGCGGTAAGACCTAACAGCCCGAACCACATCCAGTTTGTGGAGTAAATGCTCCTTAGGATGAGAAGGAGCGGGACAAAAGGACGGAAGAACAATGTCCTCATTGAGATGAAAGGCCGAAACAACCTTAGGCAAAAAGGAAGGATCTGGCCGGAAGACAACATTGTCCTGATGAAGCACCAGAAACGGAGAACGGCAGGAGAGAGCTGCCAATTCAGACACTCTCCGAATGGGGGTGATAGCAACAAGAAACGCCACTTTCCAAGAAAGGAGGCGCAGGGACACCTCCCTAAGGGGTTCAAAAGGTTCTCCTAGGAGGAGCCCCAGAACCAGATTCAAGTCCCAAGGGGGAGAAGGTGACCGATAAGGAGGGGCAGCATGCGCCACTCCTTGAAGAAAGGTCCGGACATGAGAATTAGAAGCCAGAGGATGCTGGAAAAGAATAGAAAGGGCCGAAACCTGACCCTTAAGGGAACTGAGAGACAAACCCAGTTCCAAACCCGACTGCAAGAGAGAAGACGGGGAACAGAAAAAGTACATTGGTAAATTTTTGCCGAGGAGGGCTTACGAGCCCTGAGCATGGTGCGAATGACTTTGGAAGAGAAACAGCGGTCTCAACCGCCATGCCGTCAAATGCAGCGACTGTAAATTGGGGTGGCAAAGAAGTGGAAGGCGTAGTGGAGTGTCGTCCAGGAGCCTGACCACGTAGGCGTACCACGACCTTCGGGGCCAATCCGGAGCCATCAGTATAGCGGGAACGTCCTCCGCTTTGAGCTTCCTCAGAACCCTGGGAAGGAGTGGAAGGGTAGGAAACAGATAGGGCAGAGCAAATCCCATCCAAGGAATCACTAGGGCATCCACAGCTAGCGCCAGGGGGTCCCAAGACTTTGCCACAAACGGAAGGATCTTCTGATTGTGCCGAGACGCGAAGAGGTCCGTGTCTGGAATGCCCCAGAGGTCGCAGATCTGCACAAAGACCTCTGGATGCAGCGACCACTCGCTGGGTTCGGCTGAGAATGAGAATCTTCGTCCCCTCAGCCATGGCTGCCGCGCTGCAAGTGCCGCCTTGCCGATTTATGTACACCATGGCGTGGCGTTGTCCGACTGGACGCGGACAGGGACTGAAGCAGGGACTCCCAATGAAGGTGGTAAAGAAGAATCGCCCTCAATTCCAAGATGTTTAATCGGAAGAAGGGCTTCCCGGGGCGACCAGAGGCCTTGAACCGTCCAGTCCCTGAACACACCGCCCTAGCCCGACAGACTGGCATCTGTTGTAACCACCTGCCAGTGGAGGGGAAGAAATGATCGCCCCTGAAGAAAGGGGGAGCGGAGCCACCAGAGCAGAGACTGACTGATCCGACAAGGGAGAGCAATCTTGCGATCGAGAGACAGAGGAGAGCTGTCCCATCGAGAGAGAATAGCCAGTTGAAGGGGACGGTAATGAAACTGGGCAAAGGGTACGGCCTCCATGGCCGCTACCATCCGACCCAAGACTTCCATGCAAACGCGGATGGAAACTGGGACCTGCGCCCGAAGGGAGCGGACTTCTGACAGGAGAGAGTCAGACGTTTGTCCGGCGGAAGGCAAATCCGGGCAGAGGCCGTGTTGAATTTAAGGCCCAGGAAGATCAGAGACTGGGTGGGAGAAAGGACAGACTTGTCCCTGTTGACCATCCACCCGAAGCGACCCAGGGTCTGGAGGGTGAGATCCACATTCTCCAGGGTCTGGACTCTGGTGGGAGCCTTGATGAGAAGGTCGTCTAGGTAAGGGATCACCGAGACTCCTCTCGACCGCAACAGGGCTATCACTGGCGCAAGGATCTTGGTAAAGACCCGAGGAGCAGTGGCTAGACCAAAGGGGAGGGCTACGAATTGAAAATGCCCCACCGCAAAACGGAGGTGCCGTTCATGGCCGGGAAATATTGGAACATGGAGGTAGGCATCTTTGATGTCCACCGAAGAAAGAAATTCCACTTGTTCCATGGATGCCACTACCAAACGGAGGAATTCCATTCGGAAGTGGCGGATGAGAAGATGACTGTTGAGACGCTTGAGGTTCAGGATTGGCCGCACCGAACCGCCCCTTCTTGGGGACCACAAAAAGATTGGAATAGAAACCCCGAAAACGTTCCCTTGGAGGAACGGGGACAATAACTCCCTGGAGAAGCAGGGACCAGATAGCCTCTTGAAACTGCTTCGCCAGAGGAGACCGGGGAGCCCAGGACTGAAAAAAAGATCCCTCGGGAGGGAGGCAAACTCGATTCGGTATCTGTTGGACACCACGTCCCTGACCCAAGAGTCCTGAATGTGTGTGGTCCAGATGTCTCGAAAAAATAAGAGACGACCTCCCAACTGAGAAAAATCTGCGGGTGGGGGCATGACTTCATGCAGAAGTGGGTTTGTGGTTGCCCGATTTGGCCGCAAAACGGCCGGAACGGTTGGTGTCCGACTTCCAAGACGGGCGCGCCCGGAACGAGGGAGCCTTCTTGTTCCGCGAAGGCGCCTACCCCGACCCCTTATTGGGGCCAAAAGTCCGAAAGGAAGAGGACTTCCTCTGGGAAGTAGAGCATGCCTTATTTTGAGGCAACAAGGAACTCTTACCCCCCCCGTCGTCTCAGAGATAATCTCATCAAGGCGCTTGCCAAAAAGACGGGCACCAGTAAAAGGAAGCTCGGTGAGAGACCTTTTGGAAGCGGCATCTGCATCCCAAGCCTTAAGCCACATGGAACGGCGGAGGGCCCCCACGTGACACACAGCAAAGGCAGCACAACGGGCTGACTGCATGGAAGCTGTGCACAGAAATTCCCCAGCTTTAGAGAATTGGAAAACCAAAGCAGACAGATCCTCTGGGGGGGATCCCGCCTGGATACCCTGACGGAGTTTTGAGCACCACACCATTAGGGCTTTGGACACCAAAGCCGAGGCGAAGGTGGGAAGTAGAGAAGAGCCTGCTGCTTCAGAGGCAAACTTCGCTAAGGACTCCACCTTCTTGTCCGTCGAGTCCTTGAAAGCAGCCGCATCTGCCAGCAGCAGTGTAGTAGTCTTAGAGAGGCGGGAAATTGGTGGATCCACCGAGGGAGGGGAAACCACCTTAGAGACAAGGTCCTTGTTGAAAGGGTAACGCACCTGAACCTTCATCATTCCCGGGAACCTCTTGTCTGGATGTTTCCATGCAGATTCCAGAAGGGTGTCAAATTCAGCGTGAGAGCTGAACCTTTGAGGTGCTGGTTTGGCACGATGAAAAGGATACTTCAGGAGTCACGTCCGAAGATCCTGGGTCCTCTAAGTGAAAGGTGTCTCTTATGGCCGCAACCAATGAGTTCACCGTTTCAACTGAATTCGCGTGGTCTTCCAAGTCACACGCCGATTCGAAAGCCTCATCCGCCAGTTCACCAGGAGAATGAAGGAGTGGAGGCAGCCCTGGAGGGGGGGCGATCCTGACCGGGTACGCAGCTCTGGCGAGGCAGAGTGGCGACGCCGGGAACGTCCTCTGGAGGAGCGACGTTTGTGACCAGATGTGACCCACGAGGGGAGCGCCCACATCTACCTGAAGACACAATGGAAGAGTCAGAAGATGCACCCCTAGTACGCTTTTGAGAGCATGAAGTATGTGGAGAAGGGGAGCGGGGCCCTTTAGAGGGCCGGCGCAGGGCAGACCTCTTCAAGGCAGACACCACGTCACAGGAGGCCTCAGCCACCGAACGGGAGACTTGAGTCAAGTCAGCCATATACTGGGACAGGGAAGAAACCCAGGCTGGAGGGGCTGCCGAATCCACCGGAACTGAAAGAGCAAGGTCTGCAGTCAGCTTTCTGTTACCTGCATCACGCCGAGCTACAATGTGCGAGCTAGGCGAGCAGGGAAATAGGGGGACCCATGAGGTAAAACCCCAGGAGCTGACCGTTGGCGAGAGGGGGTGAACATCGCATATACGCAATGTCTGTGCCCCCTCAATCGCAATGGGCAAACAGTGAGCCGCAGTTGCTGAGTCCCCAGGAATAAAAAAAACTAACATTCCCTAACTAGGAAAATAATAAAACATAAGACCTGGTCTGGAGAAATCCAGACCATGTCCACCTCCTTCAGACACTAAGCTAAAACTGATTAGCTCAGGGCCTGAAGGCGGGTATATCCTACTGGGAGGAGCTGACTTTTTTTGTTGCCATAGTGTCATACCTCCTAGAGACAGCAGCATACACCCACGGTCTGTGTCCCCCAATGGAGCCGATAGAGAAAATTCAATTACATGTAGATATCTACCCATTAACTTCAATAGGTATGAAAAAAATCAGTTGCAGAAAATATGCAGCAGCCCGTGTACGCATGAATGTACCCTTAGGTGACAATATTCAGTGCCATATGCAAAGACCTGTCTCTCTGGAACATAAGTGTTTACTTTCCCAAAGTAAGATTTCCAAGCAGAAAACTGCTGGATAAATTTAACATTGACGGGAACAAGTTTCCCCCTTCACCCTGCTGAATTTACCACTGTGGAAATTGCGTATTCCGGACCCAGTGAAAAAATAAACATGATTATTCTTTCAGCAAAATGGCGTAGGTCTGTGTGGTCCTAGCGCCGATTGATATGATTGGTGGCCGCTGCACTCAGAACATCTGCTCGCAATTTCGCCGGGTGGATAGCCTGGAGCGAATGCACCTTTAAAGCAACAGATGTACAATTTGCTGTGTAAAGTTACACTGTGATCTAGATTTGTATGTCCTTATTAAGTTATTTGACCACGACAAATGGGGATGAAGGGGTAAACATGCTCATAGTTCTTCTCTACTTCTGTCAATGCAGCCACTTGTTTAATGACTTTACTCCTCTGACCTTTAACCTGTGAAAATCATGTGCCGTTGTAGACGTCTATTGTTAGATACCTTTAGGTAACCCATATGTTCAAGCAGCTAAGAGCCCAGTAAGGTCAAACCACCTTTCCATGGGGTAGAGAATGAGCTCTTGAAGAACATGTCGGGAAACAATGGGTGAACGCATGGTTAAAAAGGTAACAGGGAAATAATATCTCCTTTGCACCACTTTGCCTCCCTAGAAATGGGGCACAAAAGTGAGGTTAAGCTGCAATTTTGCCCCTTTTTGTAGAGATTTTACAGTCTACCTTTTAACCCCTTAAGGCCGCAGGGTTTTTCAGCTTTTTGCATTTTCATTTTTTCCTCATCACCTTCTAAAAATCATAACGCTTTCAATTTTCATAAAAATCCATATGATGGCTTATTTTTTGCGCCACCAATTTTACTTTGCAGTGACATTAGTCATTTTACCAAAAAAATCCACGGCGAAACGGGAAAAAAAATTCATTGTGCAACAAAATTGAAGAAATAATGGCATTTTTTAACTTTTGGGGGCTTCCGTTTCTACGCAGTGCATTTTTCCGTAAAAATAACAACTTATCTTTATTCTGTAGGTCCATACGGTTAAAATCATACCCTACTTATATAGGTTGGATATTGCCGTACTTCTGAAAAAATATCATAACTACATGCAGGAAAATTTATACGATAAAAATTCTAATCTTCTGACCCCTATAACTTTTTTTATTTTTCTGCGTACGGGCCGGTATGAAGGCTCATTTTTTTGCGCCGTGTTCTGAAGTTTTTATCGGTACCATTTTTGTATTGATCGGACTTTTTGATCACTTTTTCATTATATAAAGTGACCAAAAATACGGTATTTTGGACTTTGTATTTTTTTTTTTGCGCGTACGCCATTGACCGCGCGGTTTAATTAACGATTTTTTTTAAAATAATAATTCGGACATTTCCGCACGTCGCTATACCACATATGCTTATTTACACTTGCCAATCAATTGCCGAGCGGACGCGACAGAGCAAGGTAAGGGGACCTCCGCTCGCGTGCTAGCTGATTTGGACATCGCGATTTTACTGCGATCGTCCCGATCAGCCAGACTGAGCTGCCGGGAAGCTTTCATTTTAAAGGGTTAAAGGGTCATTTCTAAAGGGTTAATAGCGAGCAGCACAACGATCGGTGCCGCACGCTATTAGCCCAGGGTCCCGGCTATCATTAGCTGCTGGGACCGACCCGGTATGACGCGGGGTCACGGTGTGACCCCGTTTTAAATACCGGGAGCGGGCGTACAGATACGCCCTACGTCCTTAAGAGGTTAAAAGGGGTACTCCGGTGGAAAACTTTTTTTTTTTTAATCAACTGATGCCAGAAAGTTATACAGATTTGTAAATTACTTCTATTAAAAATCTTAATCCTTTCAGTACTTATCAGCTGCTGTATGCTCCAGAGGAAGTGGAGTTCTTTTCTGCCTGACATCAGTGCTCTCTGCTGCCGCCTCTGTCCATGTCAGGAACTGTCTGGAGCAGGACAGGTTTCCTCTGTCCGTGTCAGTTCCTGACACGGACAGAGGTGTCAGCAGAGAGCACCGTGGTGAGACTGGAAAGTCTGACCACAATTCAACTTCCTCTGTAGTAAACAGCAGCTGATAAGTACTGGAAGGATTAAGATTTTTTTAATAGAAGTAATTTACAAATCTGTATAACTTTCTGGAGTCAGTGGATATGAAAAAAACAAAACTTGTTTTCCACCAGAGTACCCATTTAAGAACACTAAGCTGAAAAACTTGTTAGCTCAGTTCCTGAATTTCTCTCTGTTTCCCCTGGAGTTTGCATACAAAGTGGTATACCCAAGTTCATACTCCCAACCCCAAACAGCAATAAAAACAAAATGCTCTGTGATAAGTTTATTTAACCAGACAAGATCGATACTTTACTGTTAAGCACGACTGGACAGGTACCGGTCATTCCAATAAGAGCTTGAAGGAAATATAGAGTCCTGCAGAAAGGATTTACACAATTTAGTACTGTCTTGACTAGGTGACTGCTGGGTCTGTCCAACCACACTCATGACCCAACATCTCAAGTATGGAGGACCCAATAACATGCCCATAAGGGTCCTGAATACCATTAGAGACCTGTTATTTCTTTTTCTAACAGAGCCAAAACTCCATCAATATGAACAATACATGCTACTTGTCAACTTGCATATAAGCAAGTGCCGTAGTATGTAAGCTATAAGTTTATTGGGCTAATGTCCCTGTCTCCAGACAGTTTGATCAGGTAACAGGCCAAATTGTAAGTGCCAATATATATTTTTTTCTCTCTTCAGCTTTAGAGCTTATATTGGCAATATAATGCAATATGAACACTAAGTTCTGCAGAACACACCTCCTATATTACATTTTGTGTTAGTATGATACGTCATGATGTGGCTTAAATTAGAAAAAAAAAAATACAGCAATCCACATCGCACTCAGTAACACACTACCAAATAGACACTGTTGTATCATTGTAACAAATCATATTGGGAAATGCAAATATATGTTAAAAAGGTTTTAGCTCTACAAGAGTAAAGAAAGATTGTAACATGAATAAAAAAACACAATGTATTTACAAATGAACCAGCACACGTCCCTTGAGATCCAAGGCTTTGCCTTTGTCAAAATATCCAGGCATTAGCTTTAGAGATACACAAATGAAATCCCTATCCAGATTCTCTTCTGTTGAAGCAGAACATCTTTCTTAAAATACACCAGCAATTCAATGGACTCTACTTGCAGGTTTAAGACAATTAGTTATGGATCAAATTCCAAATGAAGACCATCGGTAACCAAATAGTAAGCATTACACCTTCAGATAAGAGCTTCAAAGTCATTTCAATGGAGTGAACACCATAGAATTTTTTTTTATATATATATATGCGGCATCAAAGACACATTTAGTTACTGTCCAGTTTTAGACACCGTTTCCTGAAATTCAGACCAAGTTAACTGGGTCATTCAGTATTGATAGGTTGGGCACAAACCCTCATCCTGTGTAAACAGAGACTGGAAAAGGGGCTGCGGGGAGAAGAAAAGGCGGTTAACCCTCATAGCAAAGTTTGATTGTTTCCCTCCTAAAAGTCAGACATTTGAGACTTGAACCATCACAGTCCTGCTGGAAAGGTTACAACTTATGAAGAGTTTGCATGAGAATGTGCCTAGCTTGAGGCTGCGATTCTAGCGCACGATTTGGCCTGCAAAGTAAAATGAAAAAAATATACATATTATATGTTTAGAAAGATTCTAACTTAATACAGAAACTACACATTTTTGAACTCCTAAAGGGGTATTGTTGCATACATCACACACTCACACACACATATTATATACATACACACACAAATAAAGCAGAGGGAGAGTAAAAATATTTTTAAAAAAAATAAAAATTAATACAAATAAAAAACACACACACACACACTATACTTACCTACTGCTGGTCCTTTGCAGCTTTTGTTCCCTATCCATCAGATCCCGAGATCTTCTGTCTTGATTCTACTTCCTAAACGAGCTGGCTCAGCCAATCACTGGCATTGCAGCCAGTGATTGGCTGAGCCAGAACACAAGGTCCTGCAATGAGCATTTGTCTCAGAAGCAGGGCAGAGGATTTTAGACGGATTTTAGGGTTTTTTCCTTCTATATTTGTATCCTATTAGCAGCATATAAATTTCTTTTACACCCTGGTTGCTATGGGGGTTTAAAAGAGCTCAATAGTCAAGCTAGTGAGCACTGGCTGCCATCAACAGCCAGGACTCACCGCTAATGCCAGCACCTATCCTTTAGATCCTGTAAAAAAAAAGTCACAGGGTCTAAAAGTAACCATTACATGTGCAGATGGGGAGAACAGGCGATCGGAACCTCAGCAGGGTGATCGCGGGGTCCCTCACCTGCCTCTGTGCCGTCCAATCTTCCGGCAGGCGGAAAAAGCAGAGCATTGATAACACGGAACAGTGCTATGCTATGGCATAGCATTGAACAGTGTTTGCAATTGATAAAATGCATATAATAAAAAGTGAATATTTATTAAAAAGTGTTAATTAGCCCCTCTAATAAAAGTTTAAATCGCCCGTCTTTTCAAAGAATAAAAAAAATAAATAAAAAAAAGTGGCGATGTTCGAACTGTTAAAATATAACAATGAATCTGTGTGGGGAATGGGGTGAACTTAGAAAAAATAAATAAAAAGGAGATTTTTTAACACTTACCATAAAATCTCTTTCTCGAAGGATCCATTGGGGGACACAGACAGTGGGTGTATCTTGCTGTCTCTTGGAGGTGTGCCACTATGGTGATAAAATAAAAATCAGCTCCTCCCGGCAGGATACATCCGCCTTCAGGCTCTAAGCTAGTCAGTTTAAGTTCCAGAGCAATAGGAGGAGACCAATAGGTCAAGAAAAAACCCAAAACTGTCCGAGAACCAGAAGAAAAAACATAACTGAACACACCCTCGGACAGAGAACCAAGGAAAAAAACCAAAAAGGAAAAGAGCTGTGTCCCCCAATGGATCCTTCGAGAAAGAGATTTTACGGTAAGTGTTAAAAAATCTCCTTTTCTCTATCGGCTCCATTGGGGGACACAGACAGTGGGACGTACCAAAGCCGTCCCTTGGGTGAGCAGATAAGTAGTCAGGCAGACGGCTGATCCACTGCCGCCTGCAACACCCTACACCTCAAGTTAGCATCAGCCGATGCAAAAGTATGAACCCGGTAAAACCTCGAGAAAGTGTACAAAGACGACCAGGTAGCCGCCTTGCAAATCTGCGAGGCCGAGGCTCTATTCTGGAGAGCCCAGGATGCCCCAACAGAACATGTGGAATGAGCCACAACCCTGAAAAGAGGAATCTTTCCCCTTACAGCGATAGGCTTCCGAAATGGCGGACCGAGTCCACCTAGAAATGGTGGCCTTGGAAGACGGTTGTCCCTTGCGACGACCTTCCGTAAGGACAAAAAAGGAATCACACTGACGAAACGAAGAAGTGATGAAGAGATAAGACCGAACAGCCCAAACCACGTCCAGCTTGTGCGGTAAGCGCTCCCTAGGATGAGAAGGAGCCGGGCAATATGACGGGAGGACAATGTCCTCATTGAGATGAAAGGCCGAGACCACCTTAGGCAAAAAGGAAGGGTCTGGCCGGAAAACAACCTTGTCCTGGTGGATCACCAGAAACGGAGAACGGCAGGAAAGGGCTGCCAATTCAGACACCCTTCAGATGGAGGTGATAGCCACCAGTAACGCCACTTTCCAAGAAAGGAGGCAGAGAGATACCTCTCTAAGGGGCTCAAAGGGTGCACCCTGGAGGGCACTCAGAACCAAATTCAAGTCCCAAGGGGGAGAAGGTGACCAATGAGGAACAGCGTGCGCCACTCCTTGCAGGAAGGTCCGGACATGAGGATTAGAAGCCAGGGGCCACTGGAAAAGAACAGTAAGGGCCGAAACCTGACCCTTAAGGGAACAGAGACAACCCCAGTTCCAACCCCGACTGCAAAAAGGAGAGAAGACGGGGAACAGAGAAGGTCCTGTGCTTCAAACCAACAAAAATAAGACCTCCAAGTATGGTGGTAAATCCTTGCAGAGGAGGACTTACGAGCCTTGAGCATGGTGCGAATGACTTGGGAAGAGAACCCGCGGGCCCTCGAAACCGCCTTCAAATGCAGCGACTGTAAATTGGGGTGGCAAAGAGGACCCTGAGAGAGCAGGTCCGGACGGGCAAAAGGCGCAGTGGAGCGTCATCCAGAAGCCTGAATAAGTCGGCGTAGCACGACCTTCGGGGCCAGTCTGGAGCTACCAGAATGGCGGGGACACCCTCTGCCTTGAGCTTCCTCGGCACCCTGGGAAGAAGCGGAAGAGGAGGGAACAGATAGGGTAGGGCAAACCCCGCCCAAGGAATCACCAGGGCGTCCACGGCCAGAGCATGAGGGTCCCGGGACTTGGACACAAACGGAAGGCACTTCCAATTGTGCCGGGACGCGAAGAGGTCCACGTCCGGAATGCCCCAGAGGTCGCAGAGTTGCGAAGACCTCTGGATGTAGGGACCATTCGCTGGGGTCGGGTGAGGACCGACTGAGGAAGTCCGCTTCCCAGTTGAGCACCCCCAGGATGTGAATCGCCGAAATGGCCGGAACCTTGCTCTCCGCCCAGGAGAGAATCTTTGCCACCTCGGCCATGGCTATCGAGCTGCGAGTGCCGCCCTGACGATTTATGTACGCCACGGCCGTGGCGTTGTCCAACAACGCAGACAGGACGGGACTGAAGATGGGACTCCCAATGAAGAAGACAAAGAAGAATCGCCCGTAATTCCAATATGTTTATCGAAAGAAGGGTCTCCTGGGGAGACCAGAGTCCCTGAACCGTCCAATCCCTGAACACGCCGCCCCAGCCCGACAGGCTGGCATCCGTTGTAACAACCTGCCAGTGAAGGGGAAGAAACGACTGCCCTTGGAGAAGAAGGGGGGAGCGGAGCCACCAGAGCAGAGACTGACTGACCCTGCGAGTGAGAATAATCTGACGATCAAGGGACAGAGGAGACCTGTTCCATCGGGAGAGAATAGCCAGTTGAAGTTGGCGGTAATGAAACTGGGCAAAAAGGTACGGCCTCCATAGTTGCCACCATCCGACCCAGGACTTTCATACAAGTGCGGATGGAGACCGATACCTGGGTCCGAAGGGAGCGGACCCCCGACCGGAGCGCCAGACGTTTGTCCTGCTGAAGACGAATTCGGGTAGAGGCCCTGTCGAAGTGAAGTCCCAGAAAGGTTAGAGACTGGGTAGGACGGAGGACTGACTTGTCCTGGTTGATCATCCACCCGAAGAGAGTCAGAGTGTGGAGAGTGACGTCCAGATTCTCCAGAGTCTGGGCCCTGGTTGGAGCCTTGATGAGAAGGTCGTCCAGATAGGGAATCACCGAGATTCCCCTCGACCGGAACAGGCCCATCACCGGCGCAAGGACCTTTGTAAAGACCCGAGGAGCCGTGGCTAGACCAAAGGGGAGGGCTACAAATTGAAAGTGCCCGTTTGGGACCGCAAAGCGGAGGTACTGATGATGGAACAGGAACAATGACCCCTGGAGAAGCAGAGACTGCAGAGCCGCTCAAAACGGCTTCGCCAGAGGAGGAGACCGGGGGGCTCGGGAGCGAAAAAAGCGATCCGGTAAACGTTGGACACCACGTCCCTGACCCAAAAGTCTTGCATGTGAGAGGTCCAAATGTCTCGAAAAAGCAAGAGACGACGTCCCACCCGAGAAGAAACCGCAGGTGGGGGCCTCACTTCATGCAGAAGTGGGCTTGCGGTTGCCTGCTTTGGGCGCAAAACGGCCGGACCGGTTGGAGTCCGGCTTCCAAGACGGGCAAGCCCGGAACTAGGGAGCCTTCTTATCCCGCGAGGGCGCTTGCCCGGACCCCTTGTTGGAGCCGGAGGTCTGAAAGGAAAAAGGACTTCCTTTGGGAAGTAGGGCGAGCCTTATTTTGAGGTAACAAGGAACTCTTACCTCCCGTTGCCTCAGAGATAATCTCATCAAGGCGTTTGCCAAAAAGACGGCCACCCGTAAAGGGAAGCTCAGTGAGAGATCTTTTGGAAGCGGCATCCGCATTCCAAGCCTTAAGCCACATAGAGCGGTGGAGAGCCGCTAGATGACCCACAGCATAAGCAGAACAACGGGCTGCCTGCATGGAAGCTGCGCACAGAAAATCCCCGGCTTTAGAGCATTGGAGAGCCAAAGCAGATAGATCCTCTGGGGGGGATCCCGCTAAGATATCCTGAAGGAGCTTTTGGCACCACTCCGACAGGCCCTTGGACACCCAGGTGGAGGCGAAAATGGGAAGAAGAGAAGAGCCAGCAGCTTCAGTGGCAAACTTCGCCAAGGATTCTACCTTCTTGTCCGTGGGATCCTTGAAGGCAGCGGCATCTGCCAGATGCAGTGTAGTCGCCTTATTGATCCGGGAAACTAGTGGGTCCACTGAGGGAGGAGAAACCACCTTAGTGACAAAGACCTTGTCAAATGGATAACGATCTTGAATTGTCTTGATTCCAGGGAACCTCTTGTCTGGATGTTTCCATGCAGTTTCCAGAATGTCGTCAAAGTCAGCGTGAGAGCTGAACTTCTGAGGTGCTGGATTAGCACGATGAAAGGATACTCCTGGATTGACATCCGAAGATCCTGGGTCCTCCAAGTGAAAGGTGTCTCTTAGGGCTGTAACCAAAGAGTTCACCGTTGCAACTGAGTCCGGGCGGTCCTCCGAGTCAGATGCCGGCTCGGAAGCCTCGTCCACCAGTTCACCAGGGGAAAGAGAATGAGTAGAGGCAGTCCTGGAGGGGCGCGACTGACCGAGTACGGGGCTCTGGCGTGGCAGAGCGGCGACTCCGAGAACGTCCTCTGGAGGAGCGACGTTTGTGTCCAGATGACAGGGGGGGGGGGGGGGGGTTGGGAATGCTCACGTCTACCTGAAGACTCATTGGAAGAGTCAGACAAGGCACCCCTAGGACGCTTGTGAGAGCGTGAAGTATGTGGAGACAAGGAGCGAGCCGTTCCAGAGGTCCTGCGCCGGGAAGACCCCTTCAAGGCGGACACCACTTCTCGGGAGGCCTCAGCCACCGAGCGGGAGACTTGGGTCAAGTCAGCCATATACTGGGGCAGGGAAGAAACCCAGGCTGGGGGAGAGGCGGAGCAGGCAGGACAAGTGGGCTCGGCAGAGCCAGACATCTTGGTATTACAGTGCTTACAGAGATAGTAAGTCACTGAAGTTCCAGGTCTCTGTTAAGAGGGAGGAACAGCTCTGGGTACGGACATAATGTCTGAAAAGAAGGGAACTTTCTCACCCTAGTTTGTGTCCTCTGTCAGCTGCAGTGAGGAGACTCGCTCTGTGCAGCTAGAGAGAGAAACAGGCCAGCCAATAGGCAGAGAGGGGCATGCCTGAGCAAGGCACGAAGTAACTGACCCCCTCCTACTGAAAATCACGCCCACGGCGCTGATTGGAGGCTGCTTCGCGCCTCTGAGCGCTCCCAGCCCTGTGGACAGAGCTACAGACCGGCCGAAGAGAACTGTCATGGCGCCCGCTCCTTGTTCCGAGCACACCTGACGGCCGTTTATGCGCTCGGGGGAATAGAGCGGGCAGCCAATGCCGGCAGAGACTGCCGGAGAAAAGAAGAACGCCAGCGCTGAAGCGCCCGGCTCATAGCAGCGCCGCGGCTGTCAGCAGCGTATAAGGTGCTGCCGACAAAGTGAAAGTAAGCCGGCGCAGAGAGCGCCCGGGCCAGCGCCGCGGCTGACAGCCGCGTATAAGGCGCTGTGTACAAAAGTAACACAAATCACACACAAGCACACAAAGAAGTGCCGGAATAAGGCGCTGTATACGTAGTCACCCAAGCACACACACACACACGTGAAGTGCCCCATATACGATGTCCCTTCACGTGCCACTGCTCCCCGAAAAATAAGGTGCAGCCCTGTAAGCTAGCCCCAAAAAACTGAAGGTGGGCCAAAACAGGGGGTCTCCAGCTGCTGCGAGAAAAAGGGGAAAGTACTTACCTCAGTAGACCTTACCTAATGGAGTCTTCAGTCAGCTTAAGTTACCTGCATCATGCCTGGCTGCTATGCGCTAGCAGGGAAGCAGGGAAATAGGGGGACCCGGACCCGTGAGGTACCACCCAAGCGCTGACCGTTGGCGAGGGGGGGGGTTAACAGCGCATATACGCAATGTCTGTGCCCCCTCACTCGTAATGGGTAAACAGGGAACCGCAGTCCCTGAGTCCCCACCTGAAAACAGAAAAGAAAAGGAATAAAAAACTAATACGTCCCTAACTAGGAAAACAAAAAAATCAGAAGACCTGGTCTGGAGCAACCCAGACCACGTCCACCTCCTTCAGACACTAAGCTTAAACTGACTAGCTCAGAGCCTGAAGGTGGGTGTATCCTGCTGGGAGGAGCTCACTTTTTTATCACCATAGTGTTACACCTCCTAGAGACAGCAAGATACACACACTGTCTGTGTCCCCCAATGGAGCCGATAGAGGGAAAAAAAGCACACATTCTTACAAAAAGTTATGATAAAAAAATAAAACAAAAAAAAAGTAGTGAAATTAAAACGATAATGTAATTACAATTACAAAAGTAGAATTACAAAGTACAATTTGTTCTACATAAATTAGCCCTTATATGACCCTGTAGATGGAAAATTTAAAGATTTATGGCTATTAAAAGGTGAGGGGCAAAAATTTTAAGTGGCCAAGAGATCCATGCATAGAAGTATATGCAAAGAAATAGACTGATCTCTCTGCTGGCCAGGGAGTGGAGTGCAATGCCCAGCTAATAACTCATTATCTAACTCATTATCGCAGCCAGGATCAGGAGTGAGATCTTGTGATTTCAACAACTTTTACCTGATGGACTTGTCAAAAGTTGTTTTTAATGACAGTATCACTTTAAAGGGGTTAAAGTCCTGGAGCACTGCAAACTAGGCTACTACAACAAATCTCCTACAGGAATTCTGGTATGTAGTCTTGCGTACTTACTTTGAAATAAAAGCCAACAGAATAGGAATAAGAGACTTCTGAAAATAATCCTGCTCCACAACGTGATTTAAAGACATTAAAGGTCCATACAAGTGTGGGATGGCTTTCGTCTTTTCCTCACTCTACAAAAGAAACACAATACATGAATGAACAGGGACTGTACAAGACTGTTTGTCTAGCAGGCAGCACAGGGCTCAGTGCTTAGTAGTGTTGGATGACAGTACTGGGGTTCTGGGCTGAAATCTGATCAAGAGCAACATCTGCATGAAGTGTTTAATTCTCCCCATGTGCAACAGAGAAATCAGATTGTGCACTCCAGAAATATGGATATGTTCAGCATATACACTGAATTTGGTGTTCGAATGTGATGTGAACATAAACCAAGCCCTCACCTCCCTAATTCACAGATTTAGACATTATTTATATAGTGCACTATTACTGCCAGTCATGTTTGGGTGCATTCACATCACCAGTCGAGCCTATTGTTAGAACAAATAGCTTAAAGGGGTACTCCTCCTCCTCCTCCTCCCCCCCCCCCTAGACATCTTATCCCCTATGATGTCTGATCGCGGGGTCTCGCCGCTGGGGACCCCTACGGTCTCTGCTGCGGCACCCCAGACATCCGGTGCACGGAATGTGTCTTGTGTTGTATCCAATTTTATGTTTCTAAAACTTTCTAGGATATTTAAAAAATAATAATAAATTGTGTACAATTATGAAGATCAAAGTGTACAGTGGGACGATTCAATATGACTTACATTTTGGGACAAAAGATCGTGGTCAACCACAATTTTACATCTGACAAAAAATTGGATCAAAACAGGTGCAGTGTTAGATACGATTTGTCAATGGATAGATATATAATCTATACTATCCACCTCTATATAGATATTACACAGAGGTTGTAACGTCACACCACAAGAGCCAATTGTAAAAGGGGTCATACCTTAAGTAGTCCCATTTTAACTAGCAAACTAGTAATAAACATGTTTGGCTGAAAAGCGGTGGTGCCAAAAGCCTTTTTCATCAACTCATCTAAAAAAAAAAGAGAAGAAAAAGAATAAAATTTGAACAACACTTTTTAAGCAGTAAGTTTAGGTGTCCAGTCTGATGAAAATGGTTCCTTACCGACTGTTTCCTCCACTGCCGTCTTTATCTCCTGATCATCTCTGTACACTGATGATATTTGGATGAAAGCCTGTACTACCATCTCAGTATCTGAAACATCCGTCTAAAAAGATTCAAATATAGAAAATAAGCTTTACAAATAATGATTCCAACAGTTCAGCAAACGCTGAGTTACAAGCATAAGTATTCAGGCTACTGATGAAATATGTACCGTATTTTTCGCCGTACAAGACGCACTTTTTCTTCTCCAAAACTGGGGGGGGGGGGGGGGGGGGGAGTTGGTGCATCCTATACGGCAAATACACATTAAAACCTGTCCTATCGCGGCGGTCCCTGCGGACATCAACGGCCGGGACCGGCGGCTAATACAGGACATCACCGATCGCTGTGATGCCCTGTATTAACCCTTCAGATACGGCGATCAAAGCTGACCGCCGCGTCTGAAGCGAAAGTGACACTGACCCGGGTGCTCAGTCGGGCTGTTCAGGACCACTGCAGTGAAATCGCGGCGGCCCGAACAGCTTACAGGACACCGGGAGGGACCTTACCTGCCTCCTCAGTGTCTACTCCGTGCTGGGTTCCCCTGCATGGCCGGTGCTCTCCGTCGTCATCACATCGTCACGCACTCCGTCCCGTCATCCAATAGGAGCGGCGTGCGTAGCGACGTGATGGCAGCGACGGAGAGCTAGGATACCCAGCAGCAGAGATGTTCCGGAGCAACGGGGACACCCCGAGGACGCGGCGACAGCGATGGAGGGCATCATCCAGGGCAGCGGTGACGGGGACACATGAGTATTACCTCCTATACCAGTGGTCTTTTTCCATTTCGCCGTAGATTTTTGGGTAAATTGACTGATGTCATTACAAAGTAGAATTGGTGGCGCAAAAAATAAGCCATCATATGGATTTTTAGGTGAAAGATTGAAAGAGTTATGATTTTTTTAAAGGTAATGAGGAAAAAACGAAAATACAAAAACGGAAAAACCCCCGGGTCCATAAAGGGTTAAAATTGGGTGAGTCTTATATGCCGGAGCATCTTATATGGCGAAAAATACGGTATCTAGATTTGTATTATGGATTTGGTAACATGTAGCATACAATACCTGGGCAATAATTGTTGAACGTTTGGGACCCATTCTCAAGAGTTTTTCAGGAGATGGAAAGTTGAGAAAAGTAGAGGCATCAACAGGGGGAGGACGAGGAGAGACAGCAGGTGTTGGTTCCTTTCAGAAAGCAAAATGAATGTCTACTTTAATTCCAAAGAAAGCAAAATATTTCAGAAAAGTTGGTCATATCCTTACTTCAACTGCTTTTACCGGCTCCTCCGGTCTGTTTGAGGCTGCCGGGCATATTTGGAAAAGCCAAAAGCAGGCAAAGTGAGGAAGTCACGCATGGAGTTACACAAATGGCATAGCCCTGCTGTTTTCATAAGCCGTTTGTGCAATTCCTATTAAAGTCCATGGGAGTTGTGCAAATTGCATTCCCCATTTTGGCTACTTTCGGCGTTCACTTCAAAAGAGCCAGAAAAAGTGAAAGTAGATGAGACAACCTCTATAACCCCTTTGCGCAGAATGTCATATATAAACGCCGGGTTGTGCAGTGCGTTCGCGCATCCCGGCGTTTATAAATGACATGCAGTTAACCCGGCGCTGCACAGCAGCGCAAGGGTTAACAGGCAGAAATCCCGTGCCCAGCGGCGGGAGACAAGTTCTGCTTGACATCCCAGGACCATCTGTAATTGGTCCTGGGATTAGAGCCCTGTGATTGGTCCCTGTGGACCAATCACAGTGTATCAGTGTCTTTGTTACAATAACACCGGCTCCGAAGCTTTCAGTTCGTTCTGAACAGCGATCGGAGCCGGTGTTAGTGTTAGGACAGAAGACAGAAGAGTGTTAAAAAGCTTTTCTAAAAGCTAAAAATTTAAGTGGAAGTAAAAGAACCCCCCCTGTAGTGCCCCTTACCCTGCTGCTGCTGCCGCCGTCTGAAGTCTGCAGCCTGTCTGATCTGACAGGCTGCAGTGAAGATCCTAGTGACTGTCACTGTATATAACAGTGACAGTCTTGTATAAATCTGTGCCCCAGTAGTGCCCAGCAGTGCCCCCCAGTGCCCATCTGTGCCCATCTGCTGCCTCCTAAGTCTGCAGCCTGTGCGATCTGACAGGCTGCAGTGACGATCCTAGTGACTGTCACTGAATATAACAGTGACAGTCTAGTGCCCATCAGTGCCCATCAGTGTCCAGTAGTGCCCATCAGTGCCCAGCAGTGCCCATCAGTCTCCAGTAGTGCCCAGCAGTGCCCCTTCCAATTGCTGTCCTCCCTGTCTGAAGTCTGCAGCCTGTGTGATCTGACAGGCTGCAGTGAAGATTGTAACTTGTAACTGTAACTGAATATAGTTACATTCTACAGTACAGTACAGTAATAAAGTTTCAGTGCCCATCAGTGCCCCTTATCCTGCTGCTGATTCATTCATTCATTCATTCGTTCATTCATTCATTCATTCATTCGTTCATTCATTCATTCATTCATTCATCAGCTGTGAAGAAATTGAAGTCTGTCACTGACCATAACAGTGACAGTGAAGAATAATATAAAATACTGTCAGTGCCCCTGAAGTGACTGTCACCCTTTCATCCCATCACCACCTTGCACACCTCCATACTACCCTGTTACGTTTTTTCCTGGTGCGTCACTGATTAGTGACAGCAGTGACAGTTCGCCGCTGTTTTTTTTTAGTTCTAGTGGCGCTTTTTGTTTCAGTTTTTCCGTTGTTATAAAAAAAGTAAAAAAGTAAAAAAAATATATAAAAATATAAAAATACAAAAAAAATATTGTTCTAGTGTTGTACATCAGAGACACTTCGCCACTTATAGTGTCATCCAATATGTCAAGGCGTCGCATGTACAGCACTGAGGAGGCATATGCCTTCTTGGCATCTTCCTCTGGTTCAGATAGTGGTGAAGAGTTGTTATATTTGCCCTCTTCTTCTTCCTCTTCCACTGATTCTGACGAGGAACCTCCCCGCCACCGCCCTAGGCCAGGTCCTAGTACCAGTCCTAGTACCAATATTGAGCCAGGTCCTAGTGCCATCTCTGAGTGGGCTCCAGCTTCAAACTTTATACCCAATTTGCCTGAGTTTGTGGCCACTGCAGGCATTCGTGTTGACACCGTGGGGTTGAAAGAAGCTGATTTTTTTCAGCTCTTCTTTTCAGAAGAGCTGATTAATTTGATAGTGGAGGAAACCAACCGGTATGCTGAGCAATTCATTGCGGCCAATCCACAGGCATATCATGCTAGGCCTTATCAATGGACGCCAACCAATGCACTAGAGCTCAAAAAATTTTTTGCCCTTTTGTTTAACATGGGCATAGTTAAAAAGCCCACAATTCGCTCCTATTGGAGTAATGATATGCTTTACCATACTCCACTGTACCGGTCGGTCATGCCAAGGAATCGGTTTGAAGCCCTCCTCAAATTTCTACATTATGCAAATAATGAAAATTGTCCACCTCCCAGTGATCCAAATTTTGATCGCATATATAAAATTCGGCCCCTTGTTAATTATTTAAATCAAAAATTTTCTGAAGTTTACACCCCAGAAAAAGAGATTGCAGTGGACGAATCTCTTGTGCACTTCAAAGGAAGGTTGCACTTTAGGCAATACCTGCCTAACAAACGGGCCAGGTATGGGGTAAAACTTTATAAGTTGTGCGAGAGCACAACCGGCTATACGCACAAATTCAGAGTCTATGAGGGGAAAGACTCTAAAATAGAGCCCCCAGAGTGTCCCCCCGTACTAAAAACAACGGGAAAAATAGTATGGGATCTAGTTCACCCCCTGCTAGATCAAGGGTATAACATCTACCTTGATAATTTTTACACTAGCGTCCCATTACTACAATGCCTGTTTGCCAAGGGGACTGTGGCCTGTGGTACCATCAGGCGAAATCAAAGGGATCTGCCTAAAATTTTTGTACGGCAAAAGTTGAAGAAGGGGGAAAGCAAGGCTGTGTGCAAGGACAACATGATGCTTGTGAAGTACCAGGACAAGCGTGATGTTCTTGTACTAACCACCTTACACCCAGACAGATCCACCCCTGTCCAAGTCCGTGGTACCACAGAGAGTGCCCCTAAACCGGTGTGTATCCAGGACTATAATAAGTTCATGGGAGGGGTGGATCTGTCAGATCAGGCCTTGCAGCCGTACACTGCCCTACGCAAAACTAAGACCTGGTATAAAAAATTGGCACTGCACCTCTTCCAAATTACCATGTACAATTCATTTGTGGTGTACAAACGTGCAGGAAATACATGCACATACCTGCAATTCCAGAAAAATGTTATTAAGGACTTTCTGTTTGGGGATCCGGAAGGGGAGGAAAGCAGAGCCACAGGATCGGAGAACAGAATAGTTCCAGGGCAACATTTTCCTGCGGTAGTTCCCCGTAGAGAATCGGGGAGTAGGCAACAGAAGCGGTGTCGGGTGTGCTCCAAGCGTGGCATTAGAAAATGCACTATATACCACTGTGAGACATGTCCCCACAAACCCGGTCTGTGCATTGAAGACTGTTTTAAAATCTATCACACAACATATGATATCTAATTTTGTCCCCTTTAATTATTTTTAGAATGACTTTGGATAACTCTACCCAATGCACCCTTGGAATGACATGTGAGCAATTCATTTATTTCCCCCTTTTTCTCCACTAAACTATTAAAAAAAATCTAATTGGCAAACCCCTAATAAAACTAAAAATTCCCATTATACCCCTAGATGAATACCTTGGCAGGTATAGTTTTATATTTTCAACATTTTGCTAAACCCTTAACAAAAAAAAAAATTCCATTATACCCCTAGATGAATACCTTGGCAGGTATAGTTTTATTTTCACTATCTTGCTAAACCCCTAAACAAAACTTAAAAAAATTTCCATTATACCCCTAGATGAATACCTCAGCAGGTTCCCGGGGTTCTGGCTCCATAGGGGCTTCCTAAATCCGACATGCCCCCAAAAAATTCTCTCTCCA
The DNA here is from genome assembly GCF_029499605.1 of Hyla sarda. NCBI lineage: Eukaryota > Metazoa > Chordata > Amphibia > Anura > Hylidae > Hyla > Hyla sarda. The sequence continues at coordinate 65,196,163 of NC_079194.1, read as the reverse complement.
AATTTTGCTCCTTCCCTTCTGAGACCTGTAGTTCACCAGCAAAGCATTTTACGTGCTTTTATGGGTTATTTCCTTGCTCAAGGGAAATGGGGCTACAAATTTTGGGGTAATTTTTCAGCTATAACCCCTTGTAAAAATGAAAAATTTGGGGAAAAACAAGCATTTTAGTGATTTTTTTATTTTATTTTTTACATATGCAAAAGTCGTGAAACACCTGTGGGGTATTAAGGTTCACTTGACCCCTTGTTACATTCCCCAAGGGGTCTAGTTTCCGAAATGGTATGCCATGTGTTTTTTTTTTTGCTGTCCTGGCACCATAGGGTCTTCCTAAATGCGGCATGCCCCCAGAGCACTTCCAAAAAGCCAAAATGTGACTCCTTCTCTTCTGAGACCTGTAGTGTGTCAGCAGAGCACTTTTCACCCCCATATGGGGTGTTTTCTGAATCGGGAGAAATTGGGCTTCAAATTTTGGGGGGCATTTTCTGCTTTAACCCTTTGTAAAAATGTCAAATTTTTGAGAAACCAAGCATTTTAGGTAAAAAATATATATATTTTTTTACATATGCAAAAGTCGTGAAACACCTGTGGGGTATTAAGGTTCACTTTACCCCTTGTTACATTCCCCAAGGGGTCTAGTTTCCAAAATGGTATGCCATGTGTTTTTTTTTTGCTGTCCTGGCACCATAGGGGCTTCCTAAATGCGGCATGCCCCCAGAGCAAAATTTGCTTCCAAAAAGCCAAATGTGACTCCTTCTCTTCTGAGACCTGTAGTGCACCAGCAGAGCACTTTTCACCCCCATATGGGGTGTTTTCTGAATCGGGAGAAATTGGGCTTCAAATTTTGGGGGGTATTTTCTGCTTTAACCCTTTGTAAAAATGTAAAATTTTTGAGAAACCAAGCATTTTAGGTAAAAAATATATATTTTTTTTACATATGCAAAAGTCGTGAAACCCCTGTGGGGTATTAAGGTTCACTTTACCACTTGTTACGTTCCCCAAGGGGTCTAGTTTCCAAAATGGTATGTCATGTGTTTTTTTTTCCTGTCCTGGCACCATAGGGGCTTCCTAAATGCGGCATGCCCCCAGGGCAAAATTTGCTTCCAAAAAGCCAAATGTGACTCCTTCTCTTCTGAGACCTGTAGTGCACCAGCAGAGCACTTTTCACCCCCATATGGGGTGTTTTCTGAATCGGGAGAAATTGGGCTTCAAATATTGGGGGGTATTTTCTGCTTTAACCCTTTGTAAAAATGTAAAATTTTTGAGAAACCAAGCATTTTAGGTAAAAAATATATATATTTTTTTACATATGCAAAAGTCTTGAAACCCCTGTGGGGTATTAAGGTTCACTTTTCCCCTTGTTACGTTCCCCAAGGGGTCTAGTTTCCAAAATGGTATGTCAAGTGTTTTTTTTTTTGCTGTCCTGGCACCATAGGGGCTTCCTAAATGCGACATGCCCCCAGAGCAAAATTTGCTTCCAAAAAGCCAAATGTGACTCCTTCTCTTTTGAGACATGTAGTGCGCCAGCAGAGCACTTTTCACCCCCATATGGGGTGTTTTCTGAATCGGGAGAAATTGGGCTTCAAATATTGGGGGGTATTTTCTGCTTTAACCCTTTGTAAAAATGTAAAATTTTTGAGAAACCAAGCATTTTAGGTAAAAAATATATATATTTTTTTACATATGCAAAAGTCTTGAAACCCCTGTGGGGTATTAAGGTTCACTTTACCCCTTGTTACGTTCCCCAAGGGGTCTAGTTTCCAAAATGGTATGCCATGTGGGTTTTTTTCTGTCCTGGCACCATAGGGGCTTCCTAAATGAGGCATGCCCCCAGAGCAAAATTTGCTTCAAAAAAGCCAAATGTGACTCCTTCTCTTCTGGGACCTGTAGTGCGCCAGCAGAGCACTTTTCACCCCCATATGGGGTGTTTTCTGAATTGGGAGAAATTGGGCTTCAAATTTTGGGGGGTATTTTCTGATTTAACCCTTTGTAAAAATGTCAAATTTTTGGGAAACCAAGCATTTTAGATATTTTTTTTTTTTTTTTTTACATTTGCAAAAAGTTGTGAAACCCCTGTGGGGTATTAAGGCTCACTTAATTCCTTGTTACGTTCCTCAAGGGGTCTAGTTTCCAAAATGGTATGGCATGTGGGCGGTTTTAGCTGTTCTGGCACCATAGGGGCTTCCTAAATGCAACATGCCCCCCAAAAACCATTTCAGAAAAACATACTCTCCAAAATCCCCTTGTCGCTCCTTCGCTTCTGAGCCCTCTACTGCGCCCGCCGAACAATTAACATAGACATATGAGGTATGTGCTTACTCGAGAGAAATTGGGCTACAAACACAAGTAAAAATTTTCTCCTTTTACCCCTTGCAAATATTAAAAAATTGGGTCTACAAGAACATGCGAGTGTAAAAAATGAAGATTTTGAATTTTCTCCTTCACTTTGCTGCTATTCCTGTGAAACACCTAAAGGGTTAAAACACTTACTGAATGTCATTTTGAATACTTTGGGGGGTGCAGTTTTTATAATGGGGTCATTTGTGGGGTATTTCTAATATGAAGACCATTCAAATCCACTTCAAACCTGAACTGGTCCCTGAAAAATATTGAGTTTGAAAATTTTGTGAAAATTTGGAAAATTGCTGCTGAACTTTGAAGCCCTCTGGTGTCTTCCAAAAGTAAAAACTCGTCAATTTTATGATGCAATCGTAAAGTAGACATATTGTATATGTGAATAAAAAAAAAATGTATTTTTAATATCCATTTTCCTTACAAGCAGAGAGCTTCAAAGTTAGAAAAATGCAAAATTTTCAATTTTTTCGTCAAATTTGGGGATTTTTCACCAAGAAAGGATGCAAGTTACCATAAAATTTTACCACTATGTTAAAGTAGAATATGTCACGAAAAAACAATCTCGGAATCAGAATGATCAGTAAAAGCATTCCAGAGTTATTAATGTTTAAAGTGACAGTGGTCAGATTTGCAAAAAACGCTCTGGTCCTTAAGGCCAAAATGAGCTTGGTCCTGAAGGGGTTAAAATTATTGCCAGCCAAACCCTCCAACTATAGCAGGAGCTGCAGCCATCTAGTGTGTACGGTGGGGGGAGAGACAATGCGGCTTTTAGATTTTAACTGCCTGAACTTTTTGTTCTCCCTGGAGATAAGGAGGTGCCTGTCCCATGCAAACAGCTATCTTGTATGCAAGGCCAACTTCACAACATGACTTCTGTTACATGACAGGAGTGTCTTTCGTGGCTTCATTATCTTTTTATTGTATAGAACAGTGCAACATGCTATGTTATTGTGGTTTGTGAAAAATCACAAACATTTACAGAGTTTAATGGTATCTGTGTTAGAGGGCTTATCCCAAGATGCACAGTAGGACCCTCACCAATAAGCTGGTTATCCTGTGGACGGGAGAGAACTTTGCATCTTTACATTACCCCTTTAAAGGGGTACTCCGGTGAAAACCTTCTTTTCTTTTAAATCAACTGGCTCCGGAAAGTTAAACAGATTTTTACATTACTTCTATTAAAAAATCTTAATCCTTCCTGTACTTATTAGCTGCTGAAAACTTCAGAGGAAATTCTTTTCTTTTTGGAATGCTCTCTGATGACATCACGACCACAGTTCTCTCTGCTGACGTTATTATAATAATAATACCTTATTTATTGTTGCCCTTAGTGGGATTTGAATCCAAGGCCCCAGCGCTGCAAGGCAGCCGTGCTAACCACTGAGCCACCATGCTGCCCTTAGCATACATCTGCTATGCACGGTTGCTAAAATGGACAGAGATGTCAGCAGAGAGCACTGTGCTCGTGATGTCATCAGTGTTCCAAAAAGAAAGGAATTACCTCTGTAGCATTCAGCAGCTAATAAGTACTGGAAGGATTAAGATTTTTTAATAGAAGTAATTTACAAATATGTTTAACTTTCTGGCACCAGTTGATTTAAAAGAAAAAATGTTTTCACCGGAGTACCCCTTTAAGGCTACTTTCACACTGCCGTTGTGACCCGCCCTAAATGGGCCCATTAGGCTTTTTATCAGAACGGGTCTCAATAGCACCGCTGGATCTCACTGATTAGAATGGGGTCCGTTGTTTTAGATGAGTATAGCGGGAGAAAAAGATTTTTCTCTAGCTATATTCCAGTCGTTTTACAAAGCCTGTCGTATTGCCGTGACATAACCGCAGTGTGACAGTAGCCTTAAAAGGGAAACCGACAGCAGAGTCACCCAACACTAACCTGAATAATATCTTGTTCTAATAAGGAGATTTTTTTTGTACTCACCGTAAAATCTCTTTCACATAGCCTTCATTAGGGAACACCTTACTGATGGGTATATGCTCTTGCTACTAGGAGGCGCTGACACTAGGGAAAAAGTTGGCTCCTCCCTGGCAGGATATACCCACCCACTGGAAGGGAGGTAATCAGTTTTATCACAAAGCAGTAGGAGAAGCCAACAAAGAACATGTCGGAAGGACCCTAGAAAGGAATCCCGGATGAAAAAAAAAAAAAAAAAAAAAAATGAAGAAATGGGTGGGTGTGGTGTCCCCCAATGAAGGCTACAAGAAAGATTTTAAGGCAAGTACAAAAAATAAATAAACTCCTTTGGAGTATCTACTACAACCCCTTTGGATAGGGGATAAGATGTCTTGGGGCCGGAGTACCCCTTTAAACTTTTTGCATTATGGTTACTTAAAGGGTAGCTCCCACCATCCTATTTTTATTTTTTTGCTAGCCCGTTCCCCCCCGCCCCGCATACCCCGTTCCCTCATTACACTTGCAGTTACTGCAGAGTCCGGCAGCGGGCGTGCAGGGAAAGCGGCGGCAACGGCGATGTGGGGGAGGAGTGGCCTCCCAGCCAGTGGGCGGGGAGCCAATGCGCTCGCTCCCGCCTGTCTGATTGACAGGCAGTGAGCGAGTGCAGCCTAACTGAAAAACGACTGATTGCCACTCCAAAATCAGTCCTTTTTTAGTGGCCGGTTTTTAAATGTAAATTAAACCTTTTTAATGAAAAAAAAAAAAATAATAGAAGTATATTAGAGATATGTTGTAGTACACAAGTACTACAACATATCAAAAAATAAAGTTGGTGATAGTGCCCATTTAAAGGAGTAGTCCAGTGGTGACTCAGTGGTGAACAACTTATCCCCTATCTTAAGGATAGGGGATAAGTTGCAGATCGCGGGGGGTCCGACCGCTGGGGCCCCCTGCGATCTCCTGTACGGAGCCCCGAGAGCCCGCGGGAAGGGGGCGTGTCGACCTCCGCACGAAGCAGCGGCCGACACGCACCCTCAATACAACTCTATGGCAGAGCCGAGCGCTGCCTTCGGCAATCTCCGGCTCTGCCATTGAGATGTATTGATGGGGCGTGTCGGCCGCCGCTTCGTGCGGGGGTCGACACCCGCTATCTGGCCGGAGAGCCGGGGCCCTGTACAGAGAGATCGCAGGGGGCCCCAGCGGTCGGACCCCCCGCGATCTCAAACTTATCCCTTATCCTTAGGATAGGGGATAAGTTTTTCACCACTGGACTACCCCTTTAAGTGTTGTGTGTCACAAGGATCTTTTAGGGTGCGGTGCCCTTTAGGAATGTACCTTTTGGAGGTTTAGGGGATGTGTGTCGTTGTCCCTGTTTTTACAGGGATGCCATCTACTTGACATTGATCCTGGACCCTTGCAGGAGCCTTTTGGCCAGAGGGAAAAGGAAGGTTTGTAGAGGCCCTTATTCTTTTTGAGCGGGGCTTGCAATAAATCGCATCCTTGTACACACTGTGTGACATTTGCGCATTGTTTTGCATTTCGGTGACTGATTTACTATCTTATTACCTGAAGTGGAAATTTCTTAGACTTTTCTAGCTTATTTTCCTCCTCTTCATCTCCTTCCTCTTCTTCATCATCATCATCATCATCATCATCATCCTCCTCATCTTCCTCGTCCTCCTCCCCATCATCATCATCATCTTCCTCCTCCTCATCATCGTCGTCATCCTCCTCATCATCGTCATCCCCTTCATCATCACTGAAAAGCGGAATATACTCTGAACAAGCACAAAAAGGCATAAAGACTGACACCATTTTTGCTCCAAAAATATTTTGTAGTGTAAATGATACCATGGAATCTTTTTTTTTTTTTTATTACAGAATCTAGTTTATAGAATAAGGAGATTATTTTTAACACTTACCGTAAAATCTTTCTCGAAGGATCCATTGGGGGACACAGACCGTGGGTGTATGCTGCTGTCTCTAGGAGGTATGACACTATGGCAACAAAGAAGTCGGCTCCTCCCAGCAGGATATACCCACCTCCAGGCCCTGAGGTAATCAGTTTTAGTATCAGAGCAATAGGAGAGAACCGACAGGTCAAGTAAAAAACAAACTGTCCAAGAACCAGAAGAAAAGATATAACTGAACACACCCTCGGACAGAGAACCAAAGAGAAACCCAAAAGGGCGGGAGCTGTGTCCCCCAATGGATCCTTCGAGAAAGAGATTTTACAGTAAGTGTTAAAAAATCTCCTTTTCTCTATCGGCTCCATTGGGGGACACAGACAATGGGACGTACCAAAGCCGTTCCTTGGGTGGGCAGATAAGCAGTCAGTCAGACGGCTGTGCCGCCTGCAGCAGTTTACGGCCCAGACTAGCATCCGCCGATGCGAAGGTATGAACCCGGTAGAACCTCGAGAAAGTGTGCAAAGACGACCAAGTAGCCGCCCTGCAAATCTGCGAGGCTGAGGCTTTGTTCTGGAGAGCCCAGGATGCCCAACAGAAACGGGTAGAATGAGCCACAACCCTGAAGTGAGGAATCTTCCCCCTACAGCGATAGGCTTCCGAAATGGCAGATCGGATCCACCGAGAAGTGGTAGTCTTGGAAGAAGGTTGTCCCTTACGACGACCTTCCGTAAGGACGAAAAAGGAATCGCACTGACGAAACGAAGAAGAGAGAGAGGTAATACCTAACATCCCAAACCACATCCAGTTTGTGGAGTAAATGCTCCCTAGAATGAAAAGGAGCGGGACAAAAGGACGGAAGAATAATGTCCTCATTGAGATGAAAGGACAAAACAACCTTAGGCAAAAAGGAAGGATCTGGCCGGAAGACAACCTTGTCCTGGTGAAGCACCAGAAACTGAGAACGGCAGGAGAGAGCTGCCAATTCAGACACTCTCCGAATGGAGGAAATAACAAGAAAATGCCACTTTCAAAAAAAGGAGGCGCAGGGACACCTCCCCAAGGGGTTCAAAAGGTTCACCTTGGAGTACTCCCAGAACCAGTTTCAAATCCTAAGGTGGAGAAGGTGACCGATAAGGAGGGGCAGCATGCGCCACTCCTTGAAGGAAGGTCCAGACATGAGAATTAGAAGCCAAAGGACGCTGGAAAAAAAAAAGAAAGGGCCGAAACCAGACCCTTAAGGGAACTGAGAGACAACCCCAGTTCCAATCCCGACTGGATTGGGGAGTAGTATTGCTGTCCATGGGATAGTGGTGGGATGCGCAGAAGTATTGCTGTCCATGGGATAGTGGTGGGATGCACAGAAGTATGACGTATGTGTAAGAGAATGATGAATTTTGAATTATAAACAAATAATAAATGGAAAATAGTAATATAACCTGTATGTAAAAATGTATATAGAGTCAATAGGTGGATCCAAAGCGTCTGTAGGTGGCCTTATACACACATATACATATATATATATATATATATATATATGTCCATAGGTGGATCCAAAGGGTCTGTGGGTGGTTGCATATATAAAGTCTGTGGGGTGTTACAGTTCGATGCATTTGTTGAGACCATCTGGTTGGGGGTAATATATCTTGAATATCCAATACGCCTCTCTTCTATTGAGGGTTGCTATCCTATTCTGGGTTTCTGAGGGGATCTGTTCGATGGGTGTAATTCTGATGAATGAAAAGTTCTTGTTGCGTTTGTCGGTTAGGTGGCGGGATACACTGTGTTTCTGGTATCCGATGTTACAGTTGTGGCCGTTGAGTCGCTTCCGTAAGGGTTGGGTAGTTCTGCCAACATATTGAAGACCGCAATTACATTCCATTAGGTATACCACATGTGTGGAGTTGCAGGTGAGGTGGGACTTGATTTTGTAGGAGTTCGATGTGATTTTTGAAGTGAAGATGTCCGTGTTGTGGCTTATGCTGTGACAGCATAGGCAACCTCTCTGGACGCATTTAAATGAGCCCGTGGACAATGGGGTCAGTGTGAATTGTTTGGGGTTGCTTTCCCCTAACAATCCACACTGACCCCATTGTCCACGGGCTCATTTAAACGCGGCCAGAGAGGTTGCTACTTCCCACGCATGCGCATATAACACACCACATGAGCCGGCATTTACACATGCCGACTAGCGCAGTAGCCCTACACAAGAAGCCACGGGCTGCGCATAAACCATGCGCATAGACCCCGCGGCGTCTCCATTACCATGGCAACGTGCACCGGAAGTGACGCTCCGGTGTCTCCATAAAAAGCGCACGCCTGCAGCATGCTGTCACGGACCGAGACGGCAAGGCTGCACACACAGGACTCCTCTCCACGTATTCACCCTCACTATGCAATCAACCTAACCCTTATGCAAACCCTCCTCCCCCCACCCTCAGAAATATTAACACTTGCCATTCCTCCCCATAGCAACTCAGAACCTAGCAACCACTAGAACTGGGGTAAGTCCACACCCCCCTGTTTTTTTGTTTTTGTTTTATCTCCATGTTTAATTCCATGTATTCTATGAGATCGGCAATTTGATTGCTAGAGAAATACTTGTTTCCATAACCATATGTACTTTTACTGCTAGAAAACTATTTTTTACTAGAAATATGGACAGACAGCCATATGTCCTTATGTTTACAAATGCATTTAACTGTGTATCTACACCACTGATGTCTCCATATACCTGATGTTGTCAACCCCTCCATACTCTACACCCAAACCATTCAGCATATACATCACGATAAAATCAATAATTTGTTTTACACTACATGATTTTATATTATGTCACATAGCATATTTACCCATTTTAACACAATTAAATTTTATCAAAAGTAAATATTAAAAAAAAAAACTTTTTTAACAATCCTTTCTACCTCACACCACACGTATGTGTGTGTGTGTATATGTATGTATGCATGCATATGTGTATGAATGTGTATAATATATATATATTATATACACACAATCAAAGAATAAGTTGGCCAGCACTATTGATTCCAAACTATCGTAAAGACCTGGCTTACAGGTGCAAGCTGCTGGGCTAAATATACAGCAACAGGAGAATACAGCAGCACACTGCTAGCACAAAGATATAGATAAAACATGAGTATATAGATAGAACATGAAAAGCTTTACAGCTGTAGTGCAATAAATGAAAATATGAAATTATGAGGTACTTGGCTTGCAAATTTGGCGCCAAATAGCGTAGGCCGTCCCACCACGGTAAGGTGACCTCATTCTGGGACGGACCCTACACTATGAATATGCCTCTGTGTAAACAGTACAGCAGGCATGCAAGGTCTGAAACATCCAAGGCACCTTATATACACCTAATAGAGGTGGGTGGGGTGCGGTATGGCTTTTCATGTTCTATCTATATACTCATGTTTCATCTATATATTTGTGCTAGCAGTGTGCTGCTGTATTCTCCTGTTGCTATATATACACACACAACTTTTTTTTTTTTTTTTTTATCATCCACACATTCCACACCTTCTCCTCTACTATGTCTACTATGTCTGACCCGTGCGAAATGTCACACAACATGTCTGTCCATTGTTTCTATATAATATTATATATATATATATATATATATATATAGTGCTCTTAGAACTGTAATTGGACCTGAGGAAGGCATCAGTGAATGCCGAAACGTGTTGTCCCAACTTCACCAATAAAGTATTAATTGTCCTGTGCCACCCGAGTCCTCCTTTTCTGACCACCCACTGGGCAGCACCTCATCAAAACCGGTTTCTTTCTATTATATATTCTGCCACAACAACCGGACACCATTTTGGCAAATCCGGTACCGGTAGAAGAGCAGCAGCCCATCACCCCGAAGCGCAGCACAGCTCAGCTCAGCTCAGCACAGCCACTTCACAAGGTTGGTATATCACCCAGGTGTGGCACAGGGTACACACCTGGTAGTATACCCCATCAGGGAGCGCACCCTGCTTTTACTCTTCTTTCAAGCTCTTCCCATGAAGGCGCCTGGCTGGACCCTTTGTTGGTACCCTTTGTTGGTACCAAAGGTCCGCAGAACCGGAAGGAGAACTTACGACGGAAAGCGGTTCTGTGAGCCTTACCAGAGGTAATAAAGAACTCTCTTTCCGCCCGTCGCCTCACTTCCTCAAGGTGGCGACCGCATTGCAGGCTTAAAGCTACATGAAGGGACGGTCGCTACCAGGTAGCTCGTGGTAAAGGCAGCACAGTGGCACATGGAAGCAGAACACAGGAAAAAACTCCGGCTGCAGAGCATCGGAGAGCTAGATTAAATAAATCCTCCGGAGGGATCTTGAAGACTACCCTGGCGGAGTTGGAAGACCATACTAAAATGGCCTTTGACACCCTGGCAGAAGCAAAAGCAGGAAGAACCTGCTGTCTCAAGGGCAGAGATTGCCAAAATTTCCACCTTCATGTCCGCTGGATTCTTGAAGGCAGCCGCATCAGCCAACGGCCGGGAAGGCGCCTTAGAGAGGCGGGAGACCGGTGGATCCACAGTTGGAGAGGAGGTCCACCGAGCAATGAGGTCCTTGGCGAAGAAATACCGCGCTTGAACCTTCTTCATTTCCTGAAACTTCTTGTCAGGGTGACTTCCGGCGGATACCCGCAGGGCGTAAAATTCAGCGTGAGAGCTGAAAGTCTTGAGTGCCAGTCGGGCACAAAGAAAGGAGACTTCTGGAGCCATGTCCGAAGTTTCTGGGCCCTTTAGATGGAAGGTGTCTCTTATGGCCACAACCACTGGGTACAAAACATCAGGCACATCCGTGCGGTCCTCTGAGTCGGAGGCCGAATCAGAAACCTCATCCACAAGTTCTCCAGGTGAATGGGAACGAGGTGAGGCACCCCCGGAAGAGGTCGGACACGATGAAAGGAAACTTCTGGACCACGTCCGAAGTTCCTGGGTCCTTTAGATGGAAGGTGTCTCTTATGGCCACAACCACTGGGTAAACCACATTAGGCACATCCGGGCGGTCCTCTGAGTCGGAGGCCGAATCAGAACTTCTTCCACAAGTTCTCCTGGTGAATGGGAACGTCTGAGGCGGCCCTGGTACGCGGGTATGGAGAGCCAGAGCGCCGACCCTGGGAGCATTCTCTAGAGGAGCAACGCTTGCTACAGGTCGGAGTAACGGGGCGATGCCTGCGAGGGGAGCGCCCATGCCTGCCAGAAGACTCGGGGGATGAGTCAGATGACACACACCTATGATGCTGCAAGAGCATCAGAATAGGGGGAGAGCGGGACCCTCCGGAGGGCCGGTATAGGAAGGGCCTCTCCAAGGCAGTCCCACATAACGGGAGACCTGAGCCAAGTCGGATATAGACTGGGAGAGGGAGGGAACCCAGGCTGGAGGGGCAGCCAAACCCACCAGGTCTGGAAGAACAACCGGGTAGAGTAGCACCCCCTGCTAGGACTGTATCCACCTTTTCCAGCCCACGGGAGCACCTGAAAGCTGAACTAATTTATGCAGGATAAGTCATCAACTGCCGAGCCGAGAAGTTAGTGACGAATCGAATTTACTTTAAGTTCGCTCATCTCTACTCCAGACCATGTCCACCTCCTTAGACACTAAGCTTAAAACTGATTACCTCAGGGCCTGGAGGCGGGTATATCCGGCTAGGAGGAGCCGACTTCTTTGTTGCCATAGTGTCATACCTCCTAGAGACAGTAGCATACACCCACGGTCTGTGTCCCCCAATGGAGCCGATAGAGAAATGATAGTTACTACACTATTCCAAATAAGAGAGTTATAGAATAAGACAACATTAAAAGCAAAACACTAATGGACAACTGAAAGGTAACCTCCTAAACAGTGTCAAAACCCAATAAATAGGACCCTGAAACCAGACTAAAGGGTCACAATACATGACCAGTTAGTTCTCCCAGAAATTTATCAGTGAATGGGTGTTACTATTACCCTAATAATAATAGGGTATGTGCCATATACCTCCACTGACAAAGGTCTATGTAAGTTTGTATACATTTCCAGCAGTGTACTATGGAAATATTGTTATTTTAAGGGAATGCAAGTCTTTACTAAAACAGACAAGTCAGGAGTGGTAACAAGACATTTTTAGTAAACATATTATGAAACCGCAGCTTTTGTTTAGATAAGAGCGTATAAAGCAGCACTTGTCAATCTCATGATTTGAACACTTCTTATGGCGTGATAGAACTGGTAAATCTTGATTCACAGCTAGTATTAATCTCAAACAATTGCATAACTATCATTCACACAAAACAGACTAGCTGGAAGTGGAGACACCCACACAAGCCAAGTCAGTGGGAGCCGGCAACTATCCTGCGTGTATAGGGATTGGGCGTGCTGAATTTCAAGGCTAAAGCAGTTTGTTCTTAAAGATAAGCCATGGTCAGAGGCATCTAGAAGCAGCTCATACTCTAAGGCTGGGTCCACACTACGTTTTGTCCCATACGGGAGCGCATACGGCAGGAGGGAGCTAAAACCTCGCGCTCCCGTATGTGACCGTATGCGCTCCCGTATGCCATTCACTTCAATGAGCCGACCGGAGTGAAACGTTCGGTCCGGTCGGCTCATTTTTGCGCCGTATGCGCTTTTACAACCGGACCTAAAACTGTGGTCAACCACGGTTTTAGGTCCGGTTGTAAAAGCGCATACGGCGCAAAAATGAGCCGACCGGACCGAACGTTTCACTCCGGCCGGCTCATTGAAATGAATGACATACGGGAGCGCATACGGTAACATACGGGAGCGCGAGCTTTTAGCTCCCCCCTGCCGTATGCGCTCCCGTATGGGACAAAACGTAGTGTGGACCCAGCCTAACACAGTGTTTCCCAACCAGGGTCCCTCCAGGTGTTGCAAAACTACAACCCCCAGCATGCCTGGACAGCCAAAGGCTGTCCAGGCATGCTGGGAGTTGTAGTTTTGCAACATCTGGGAGGCACCCTGGTTGGGAGACACTGCTCTAACCTTTGCCATTCTGCTGAATATGGAACGGGCGGGGTAATCCAATCGCTCAGGTATCTCCGGCACTACCATAGTGAACGACTGGAGCGTGTGCCATCCACCACTGCATTTAGAATTGGGAGTCTGGGCTCTGTCCAAGAGATTGGAATTTTTTCAGCCCTTTTAGGGCTTAAATACCCCTACATGCATTTACAATCTACAAAATAAATCTCACTGGTAATTCATATTACGGTAACAAGAAACACTTGTTCACCATTGACTAACTTAGGCATTTTTATGAAAGGGAATGTGTCGCCTACATTTTTTCTCTTTCCTATTCAGAGACAGATACTAAGGTTACTTTCACACTGCCGTTGTGACGGGTCCTTTTTTCTTGTCTTTAACAGCAGTTATTGGAATGGGTCCATAGCAGGAACAATGGACCATAAACAACAATAAATAGAACATGTCCCATTCAGATAAATTGGAGACCTTTACAGATGTCATGTAATTCTACAGAAAAGGGGATGCTGATCTATGCTGTGAATGGTGGTGGATCCAGTGTTTTCTCTCTACTGGTGTCAACTTTCAATGTGCCCTTCAGAAGAAAGGCATTTCTGGGAAATTATCAGTACAGAACCGAAAATCTTGCTTTTAGCCCTAGTGGCCAGAATGAAGACTGCAAGGATTATAAAATATTTATTATATACATATATATGATATACATATATATTATATACATACACATATATATATTATATACATACACATATATATATTATATACACACATACATATATATACGGGGTCAGTACTTTCCTCAGGGAGAGGACAACTCTTCAGGTGTAACGGAGATTCAGGTTAGGCCAATTAGCACTCCGCAGGCATTCTGGGTAGGGGAATGCCTGTGAAGTGCTAATTGGCCTAACCTGAATCTCTGTTACACCTGAAGAGGTGTCCTCTCCCTGAGGAAAGTACTGACCCCGTTTACAGCCTCAGGCATCTCACCACAGCCAAGCCAGATCACCCTGCTCTGTACTGACTAGGGGAAAACACCCCGAAACAGCTGTCTGCAGATGGGTAGAAACTTCGCTTTTGGGGAGTAGTCTGGCTTGGCATAAATCCCGATCAGCCTTTTATATTCCTTAACAGGAGCCAAGCTGATACCAGGGAACACTGCCTGAAAAGGTTGTGCAATGAGCTGAGATATATATATATATATATATATATATATATATATATATATACACACACACACACACACACACACACATATATATATACACACATATTTTATATATATATATACACACATATTTTATATATATATATATATATATATACACACATATTTTTTATATATATATACACTCATTTTTTATATATATATATACACACACATATATATATATATACACACACATATATACATATATATATATACACATATATATATACACATATATATATATATATATATATATATATATATATAGTGTGAATCGCCAAGAATTTGGCAATACGATTCGAATCGCGATACCAGTGTGGCGATTCGACATATCGCGATACAGTCTAGGTGACGATACATCGCGATATATCCCGATACATCGCATTCACAGATCCCTTTAGATCTAGTAGTCCAATGTGCACTTTTCTCATTTTATCCCGTCCGGGCTGCAAAATAAAAGAAAACACACTTTCTCTTACCTGCCAACGAGCCCCCGGAGCTCCGGTACACTCCGGTACAGGTGTTCGGTCCCGGGGCTGTATTCTTCTTACTTCCTGTTAGCCAGGCACGTCACATGGAGCTTCAGCCTATCACCAGCCGAGGCGGGGCATCACTGCGGCCGGTGATAGGCTGAAGCTCCGCGTGACGTGGCGGGCTAACAGGAAGAAGAATACAGCCCGGGGACCGAACACCTGTACTGGAGTGTACCGGAGCTACGGGGGCTCGTTGGCAGGTAAGAGAAAGTGTGTTTTCTTTTATTTTGAAGCCCGGACGGGATAAAATGAGAAAAGTGCGCGCCGGACTACTCCTTTAATAGCCAGCCGCATGCTGGCTATTAGCGGCGGCCCCCGGCTACTGAGAACAGCCGGGGGCTGCAGAGTATGGAGCAGGCACGAGTCGGAGCCCGCTCCATACACCCAGAGCGCCGCCGCGTCAGATCTGGCCTGCCCAGCTCCACAAATGTGGAACTTGTATCTCCTGATGCCCGGGACATGCTGTTCCGGGCATCAGGAGATACAAATTCCACATTCCTAAAAGAATTGATTCAAAAATAGCGAAAAAAGTGAAAAAAGTTAAACAATACTGTCACCGCCCCAGCAACACTGCTATTGGCTGGCGATCGTCCAGCCAATAGCAGAGCAGCAGAGGAGGGGTTAACGGGTCCTTCCCACCGCTGTACCCACTCTCTGTGTTCAGCAGCAGGAAGAGGACCGTTGATCCCCCCCTCGGAGCTCTGGAGCCCCCTCAGGAGCAGTTATAATAGGGACAGAGGCTTGCAGGGACAGGTAGGTGTAATAAAGTATAATAAAGTAAAAAAAAAAAAAAAAAACCCTCCCCCCTAATAGGTCCCCAAGGGTCCTATTAGGGCTTGATCCCTGACCCCGGGCCCTATTAGGGGTTCAGGGAGCTGCGTGCGCCATCTTTTTTATTTATCTTTTATAATAACGGTGTGTGGTTGATAATCACACCGTTATATACTGGGATACACCAAGCCCCACATACACACAGATCCACGTCCGCTTGTGGGACCGTGAGGAGGAAACAGAGAGGCCTCCCGCTAAATTTGGTCCAGACGCCTATCCCCAAGGGCGAGTCCCATGCCCTCACCCATGATAACCTGTTGTTGGTGAAGTATAAGAGGGATGTCCTTCTGCTCACCACTATTCATGGGAACGGCAGCACCCCTGTCCCTGTGCGAGGTACCGTGGGACCGGTCCTCAAGCCCGATTGTATTCTGCACTACAATCGGTATATAGGGGGAGTTGATCTCTCAGATCAAGTCCTCAAGCCATATAAAGCCATGCGGAAAACACGGGCACGGTACAAAAAAGCTGCGGTCTACATGGTACAGGTTGCCATGTCCACCGCTTTTGTACTATCCTAGTACGCTGGCAACACATGGACATTCCTACAGTACCAAGAAGAAGTCCTAAGGTTCCTGATCTTTGCTGACGGGGAAAGATCAGGCCAGACTTCCCAAGGGTCTGGAGTTATAGGCGCCAGGATCGTCCCAGGCCAACACTTTCCAGGTGAGGTCCCCCACAGTGGAAAGAAGGGGCGATCCCAGAAAAGATGCAGAGTGTGTTTCAGGAAGGGGATTCGGAAGGACATCACATATCAATGTGACACTTGCCCAGATAATCCGGGCCTCTGCATAGGCTGCTTCAGGGAGTATCCCACTTCCATGGAGCCATAAATTTTCCCTTTTCAGTTTAATTTTCCATAATTTGATAATTCCACAATGTACCAAGTCCAGAGTATATTTTAAATTTAACCCCCGTAAATCACTAAATTGCCCCAAAAAAACAAAACAAAACAAAAAAAAACACTGATAAGACCTCTGGGGGTGTTTTTTCAAAAATTGGTCATAGGTCACTGAGTCACTCTCATCGGGGACTTTTTTATGTTGCCTCAAATGCGCAGCGCTCTCTCTCTCCACCTGAGCGGGTGCGCATTTGAGGCAACAGGTTAGGGACGGCCACACACATCACATTCCCAGAATGATGACTCAGAGCATAGGGTTTGGGGTGGGCATATTTTTTTAAAGTTTTGGCTATGCTCTGGGTCATCATTCTGGGAACATATCCTATTTTATAATTTTCTGGCCCACTGTACCCCATATTACGGGCCTCTGTACCCCACCTGTCTAGCCCAGTTACGGCCCGTTGTCCCCCATAGTGTTCCCCTATTTTAGGGCTCAGTTCTCGCCCTATTAACGCTCCTTGACTCCCCTCAAATTTTTTGATGATTTTGGCTTGGCTTGACCCCCCCCCCCCCCCGTCCCACATCCTGGCTCCATATCAAGCTCAAGGTCCCTGACTGCGCTCCCACTCAAGCAAGACCTGCTGTGCACACGCCAAGCCAAAATCATCAAAAAATAAGGTATGTCCTTACTCCCAAAAAAATTTATTTACAAATTGTGGGGGGTCTTTTATGCTATTAACCCTTGTAAAAATGTAAAATTTGGGGGGGAAACACACATTTTAGTGAAAAAAAATATATAGATTTTTTTTACATATGCAAAAGTCGTGAAACCCCTGTGGGGTATTAAGGATTACTTTACCCCTTGTTACGTTTCTCAAGGGGTCTAGTTTCCAAAATGGTATGCCATGTGGGGATTTTTTTGCTGTCCTGGCACCATAGGGGCTTCCTAAATGCGACATGTCCCCCCCATTTCAGCAAAGTTTGCAAACGTGACTCCTTCTCTTCTGAGCATTGTGGCGCCCCTGCAGTGCACTTGACATCCACTTGTGAAATTTGGGGGGAAACACATTTTAGTGACATTTTATTTTATTTTTATTTTTTTTTACATTTGCAAAAGTCGTGTGGGGGATTGAGGCTCACTTTATTCCTTGTTACGTTCCTCAAGGGGTCTAGTTTCCAAAATGGTATGGCATGTGTTTTTTTTTTGCTGTCCTGGCACCATAGGGGCTTCCTAAATGCTTTTTGAGAGCAAAATTTGCTCTCAAAAAGCCAAATATGACTCCTTTTCTTCTGAGCATTGTAGTTCGCCCGCAGTGCACTTCAGGTCAACTTATGGGATACCTCCATACTCAGAAGAAATGGGGTTACAAATTTTGGGGGTCTCTTCTGCTATTAACCCTTGCAAAAATGTGAAATTTGGGGGGGGGGGGGAGGGGAAACACACATTTTAGTGAAATTTTTTTTTTTTTTTTTTTTTTTTTTAACATATGCAAAAGTCGTGTAACCCCTGTGGGGTATTAAGGCTCACTTAATTCCTTGTTACGTTCCTCAAGGGGTCTAGTTTCCAAAATGTTATGCCATGTTTTTTTTTTTCTTTGCTGTTCTGGCACCATAGGGGCTTCCTAAATGCAACATGCCCCCCAAAAACCATTTCAGAAAAACATATCCTCCAAAATCCCCTTGTCGCTCCTTCGCTTCTGAGCCCTCTACTGCGCTCGCTGAACACTTTACATAGACATATGAGGTATGTGCTTACTCGAGAGAAATTGGGCTACAAAGATAAGTATACATTTTCTCCTTTTACCCCTTGTTAAAATTCAAAAATTGGGTCTACAAGAACATGCGAGTGTAAAAAAAATTAAGATTGTGAATTTTCTCCATTTTGCTGCTATTCCTGTGAAACACCTAAAGGGTTAAAATGCTGACTGAATGTCATTTTGAATACTTTGGGGGGTGCAGTTTTTATAATGGGGTCATTTGTGGGGTATTTCTAATATGAAGAGCTTCAAATCCACTTCAAACCTGAACTGGTCCCTGAAAAATAGTGAGTTTGAAAATGTTGTGAAAAATTGGAAAATTGCTGCTGAACTTTGAAGCCCTCTGGTGTCTTCCAAAAGTAAAAACACGTCAATTTTATGATGCCAACATAAAGTAGACATATTGGAAATGTGAATAACTTTTTTTTTATTTGGAATATCCATTTTCCTTACAAAGCAGAAAGCTTCAAAGTTAGAAAAATGCAAAATTTTCAAATAAATTATATATTGATTCACAAATACAATATGTCTACTTTATGTTTGCATCATAAAATTGATGAGTTTTTACTTTTGGAAGACATCAGAGGGCTTCAAAGTTCAGCAACAATTTTCCAATTTTTCGCCAAATTTCCAAAATCGGAATTTTTCAGGGACCAGTTCAGATTTGAAGTGGATTTGAAGGGTCTTCATATTAGAAATACCCCATAAATGACCCCATTATAAAAACTGCACCCCTCAAAGTATTCAAAATGACATTCATTAAGTGTGTTAACCCTTTAGGTGTTTCACAGGAACAGCAGCAAAGTGAAGGAGAAATTTCAAAATCTTCATTTTTTACACTCGCATGTTCTTGTAGACCCAGTTTTTGAATTTTTACAAGGGGTAAAAGGAAAAACCTCCTCTCAAAATGTGTAACCCAATTTCTCTCGAGTAAGAAAATACCTCATATGTGTATGTCAAGTGTTCGGCGGGTGCACTAGAGGGCTCAGAAGCGAAGGAGCAACAATGGGATTTAGGAGAGTGAGTTTTTCTGAAATGGTTTTTGGGGGGCATGTCCCATTTAGGAAGCCCCTATGGTGCCAGGACAGCAAAAAAAACCACATCGCACACTATTATGGAAACGACACCCCTCAAGGAGTACGGTGAGCCTTAACACCCCACAGGTGTTTGAAAACTTTTTGTTAAAGTTAAAGTTTGTGTAAATGAAAAGAAAAAAAATTTCCACTAAAATGCTGGTTTTTCCCCAAATTTTACTTTTTTTTTTTTACAAAGGGTAATAGGAGAAAATGCCCCCCAAAATTTGTAACCCCATTTCTTCTGAGTATGGATATACCCCATGTGTGGATGTCAAGTGCACTGCGAGCGAACTACAATGCTCAGAAGAGAAGGAGCGCCATTGAGCTTTTAGAGAGATAATTTGTTTGCAATGGTAGTCGGGGGCCATGTGCATTTACAAAGCCCCCCGTGGTGCCAGAACAGTGGACCCCCCACATGTGACCCCATTTTGGAAACTACACCCCTCACGGAATGTAATGAGGGGTGCAGTGAGCATTTACACCCCACTGGCGTTTGACAGATCTTTGGAACAGTGGGCTGTGCAAACAAAAAAATTACATTTTTCATTTTCACGGATCACTGTTCCAAAAATCTGTCAGACACTTCTGGGGCGTAAATGCTCACTGTACCCCTTATTACATTACGTGAGGGGTGTAGTTTCCAAAATGGGGTCACATGTGGGTATTTATTTTTTGGGGTTTATGTCAGAACCGCTGTAAAATCAGCCACCCCTGTGCAAATTATCAATTTCGGCCTCAAATGTACATAGTGCGCTCTCACTCCTGAGCCTTGTTGTGCGTCCGCAGAGCATTTTACGCCCACATATGGGGTATTTCTATACTCAGGAGAAATTGCGTTACAAATTTTGGGGGTCTTTTTTTCCTTTTACCTCTTATGAAAATAAAAAGCAAAGGGCAACACCAGCATGTTAGTGTAAAAATGTTTTTTTTTTACACTAACAAGCTGGTGTAAACCCCAACTTTTCCTTTTCATAAGGGGTAAAAGGAGAAAAAGCCCCCCAAAATTTGTAGTGCAATTTCTCCCGAGTACGGAGATACCCCATATTTGGCACTAAACTGTTTCCTTGAAATATGACAGGGCTCCGAAGTGAGAGCGCTCCATGCGCATTTGAGGACTAAATTAGGGATTGCATAGGGGTATTCTACGCCAGTGATTCCCAAACAGGGTGCCTCCAGCTGTTGCTAAACTCCCAGCATGCCTGGACAGTCAGTGGCTGTCCGGAAATGCTGTGAGTTGTTGTTTTGCAACAGCTGGAGGCTCCGTTTTGGAAACACTGCCGTACAATACGTTTTTCATTTTTATTGGGGGGGGGGGCAGTGTAAGGGGCTCTTTATTAGGTGTTAGTGTAGTGTTTTTAGGGTACATTCGCACTGGCGTGTTACGGTGAGGGTCCCGCTAGGAGTTTGAGCTGCAGCGAAAATTTGCCGCAGCTCATACTTGAAGCAGGAAACTTGCTGTAAACCCGCCCGTGTGAATGTACCCTGTACGTTCACATGGGGGGGGGGCAAACCTCCAGCTGTTTCAAAACTACAACTCCCAGCATGCACGGTCTGTCAGTACATGCTGGGAGTTGTAGTTTTGAAACAGCTGGAGGCACACTGGTTGGAAAATACTGAGTTAGGTTCTGTTACCTAACTCAGTATTTTCCAACCAGAGTGCCTCCAGCTGTTGCAAAACTACAATTCCCAGCATGACTGATCACAGAAGGGCATGCTGGGAGATGTAGTTATGCAACAGCTAGAGGTACGCAACTACAACTCCCAGCATGCCGAGACAGCTGTTTTCTGTGTGGGCATGCTGGAATTTGTAGTTTTGCAACATTTGGAGTGCTACAATTTAGAGACCACTGAACAGTGATCTCCAAACTGTGGACCTCCAGATGTTGCAAAACTACAACTCCCAGCATGCCCAGACAGCATACAGCTGTGTGGGCATGCTAGGAGTTGTAGTTTTGCAAGATCTAGAGGGCAGTATAGAGATCACTGTGCAGTGGTCTCTAAACTGTAGACCTCCAGCTGTTGCAAAACTACAAATTCCAGCATGCCCACACAGCAAACAGCTGTCTGGGCATGCTGGGAGTTGTAGTTTTGCAACATCTGGAGGGCTACAGTCTAGAGACCACTATAGTGGTCTCAGACTTTAGCCCTCTAGATGTTGCTATGCAACTACTCACCGGCTTCCGTCGCATCCGGGAGCCGTCCTCTTCTGCCGCACGCCACCGCAGATCTCAGTCGCCGCCTGCCGATTCCAGTTTCTCCGCTGCCTCCGGAGGGGTAAGTGGACGTCGGCGCCCGGTCCTCTTCGTTTTCCCCGTTCTGCCCCGCCTATTGTGGGAGGGCAGGACGGGGAAAACGAAAGTAAACCCCTCCGCCCCTGATCTGCTATTGGTGGTCGCGTCTAGACCACCAATAGAGATAGGAGGGGTGGCATCCCTGCCACCTCACTCCTATCGCTTTAGGGGGATCGTGGGTGTCTTAGACACCCGCGATCCCCCTTCTATTCCGGGTCACCATAGACCCGTAATGACCAGGAAACGGCGCAAATCGCAAGTGTGAATTCACTTGCGATTTGCGCCGATCGCCGACATGGGGGGGTCTAATGACCTCCCTGGGCATTTGCACGGGGTGCCTGCTGATAGATATCAGCAGTCACCCCGGCCCGGTCCCTGCGCGGCGGGGACCGAAATTCCCACGGGTGTATGGATACGCCCTTCGTCCTTAAGTACCAGGACGCAAGGGCGTATGCATACGCCCTTCGTCCCCAACAGGTTAAAGTGACAGTGGTCAGATGTTCAAAAAATGGCCGGGTCCTAAGGTGTAAAATGGCTGGGTCCTTAAGGAGTTAAGATGAAAACCTGATTTAAACAATATGTCATTTTCTGATGACACATCCCCTTTAAGTGATTATAGCAAAAGGGGTTATCTAGGATTAGAAAAGTAGAGCTGATTTCTAACAAAAACAGCACCTCAACTGTCCTCAGGTTGGTGTGTGGTATGTGCTATTGCTGACCTGTTCCTTTAAAATAACTGGAGCCATGTTATAAGCTGAAGACAGGTGTCGTGTTTTTGGAAGAAATTAGATGTCTTCCTATTCCTGGATAATCCCTTTAAAATCACCTAAAAAGGTGTAAAATCTCCACCTCAGCCTACAATTTCCATACAGGATGTTTCATACCTCAGGGAGGCCAGTACAGAACTCATGTTAAAGCCATCCAAAATTTCCTGAACATGGTCACAACCTTCTTCACCCAGGTTATTTCCTGCAAAAACAAGCATATCAAGTTGAAAGCATTACTATGGTGACAATATACAAAACAAATGTGCAATTCGGATTAAAAAAATGTATTTAATTGAAACATTTACTTTAAATTAGAATTAAAAGTTGAGTAAGTTTGTATATACTTTGCTTATCTTTTTTAAAGTGTACCTGTCATATCCCACAAAAAAAAAAAAAAAAAAAAATGGTTATTAAGTAAGGGCTGGTTCACATCACGTTTTCACCCATACGGTATATACGGCAGGGGGGGGGGAGCTAAAACCTCGCGCTTCCGTATGCCTTCATATGCACTCTCGTATGTAATTCATTTCAAGAGCCGGCCGGAGTAAAACGTTCGGTCGGCTCATTTTTGCGCTGTATGCGCCTTTTCCCCGGACCTAAAACTGTGGTCAACCACGGTTTTAGGTCCGTTTGTAAAAGCACATACGGTGCAAAAATGAGCCGACCGAACGTTTCACTCCGGCCGACTCATTGAAATGAATTACATACGGGAGCGC
The DNA here is from genome assembly GCF_029499605.1 of Hyla sarda. Lineage (NCBI taxonomy): Eukaryota > Metazoa > Chordata > Amphibia > Anura > Hylidae > Hyla > Hyla sarda. The sequence continues at coordinate 65,172,980 of NC_079194.1, read as the reverse complement.
ATAGAAAGGCATATGGGAGCGCAAGGTTTTAGCTCTCCCTTGCCGTATGCGCTCCCGTATGGGAGAAAACGTGATGTGAACCCAGCCTTACTCAGCACCTCATCCTGATCATGTGCATTTAATTTTATGTCTATCGCCCATATTTCACAAAAAAATTAAATAAATAAAATAAAAAGCATATATTACAGCTGCTCAATGTCTTTTACATCTTGTCAAAGGGAGGGGGGGGGGGGATGTCCTTCTCTTGCCTGTACTGTGATGACTCCTCCCCCTCCATTACTCTGCTGACTCACTGCTCTCGGGAGCCCGGCAGCCCTTCTCTGTAACCCTTTCCTCTCTGGATTTATGCTGTACGCACATACACGATTGGAGATTGCCTGTACTCTACCACCAAAGACAATATGGTGAGTGTATAACTTACATCTTCCTATGTCAATAATGCTTGTTATCCTTAGGCAGTCATGCTATGCTAGGACTTGTAGTTTTGGAATAGTTGGAGGTACAGTGTTTGGATAACTTTTTACAGCAGTGTTGCCTTCAGCTGTGTGCCTACAGCTTTTGCAAAACTACAACTCCCAGCATGCCCAGACATCCTTTGACTGTCCAGGCATGCTTGGAGTTCTAGTTTTGGAACAGCTGGAGGCACATGTTTGGTAAAACTGTGATACAGCAGTGTTGCTGAAGCCTTATCAATGAGCCATCTCGTGTCCATGACCCTTGGACACGCTCATGAAGCTGTGGGACCAGTGTCCCAGGGAGATATGGGGACCCCTAATGGTGGAATTTTCAAAGGCAGTTTACTTTAATAAAATGTGAACATTTTATAAAAAAAAAAGTATATTAGAAAAACTATTGTTTTACCAAGATGTGACAGTGTCCATTTAAGGCTTTTTTCCACTCTAAAAAATTATATAAAAGTCATATTAGTTGCCAGACAAATCAGATAAGTTTCAGCAAATCTGAAAAATTTCAGCTATTTGGGGATAAAAAGGATTGAAAACATTAGATTTAACCAGTCCAATCCTCTTTCAACTGGAGATAAGCACAACTAGGAGTACTTGGTAACTGCTTATCTGACAGTAAACACTTCTATTTGGAAGATATGAGTTTGAAGAAAATCAGGGGAGAACCCAAATTAGAATAAAACTGTGTTTACATCCAACTGACTAATCAGTCACTTCAGCTACAATGTGCTTCCAGGGCATGAAGTGTGAACAAGTAATAAGTGTTTCTCATGTGTATTTTACAATTGTTTAACCCCTTAAGGACCGGGGTTTTTTCCGTTTTTTGCATTTTCGTTTTTTGCTCCTTGCCTTTAAAAGATCATAACTCAATTTTGCACCTAAAAATCCATATGATGGCTTATTTTTTGCGCCACCAATTCTACTTTGTAATGACGTCAGTCATTTTGCCCAAAAATCTACGGTGAAACGGAAAAAAAATCATTGTGCGACAAAATTGGAAAAAAACAAAACACAGTTTTGTAACTTTTGGGGGCTTCCGTTTCTACGTAGTACATTTTTCGGTAAAAAAAGACACCTTCTCTATTCTGTAGGTCCATACGGTTAAAATGATGCCCTACTTATATAGGTTTGATTTTGTCGGACTTCTGGAAAAAAATCATAACTACATGCAGGAAAATTAATACGTTTAAAATTGTCATCTTCTGACCCCTATAACTTTTTTATTTTTCCGTGTATGGGGCGGTATGAGGGCTATTTTTTTGCGCAGTGATCTGAAGTTTTTAACGGTACCATTTTTGCATTGATAGGACTTATTGATCGCTTTTTATTCATTTTTAAATTATATAAAAAGTGACCAAAAATGCACTATTTTGGACTTTGGAATTTTTTTGCACGCACGCCATTGACCGAGCAGTTTAATTAAGGATATATTTTTATAATTCGGACATTTCCGCACGCGGTGATACCATATATGTTTATTTTTATTTACACTTTTTTTTTTCATTGAAAAAGGGGGGTGATTCAAACTTTTAATAGGGGAGGAGTTAAATGATCTTTATTCACTTTTTTTTTTTGCAGTGTTATAGGTCCCATAGGGACCTATAACACTGCACACACTGATCATCATTGATCACTGGTTTCTCATAAGAAACCAGTTATCAATGATTCTGCCACATGACTGCTCATGCCTGGATCTCAGGCACTGAGCAGTCATTCGGCGATCGGACAGCGAGGAGGCAGGTAGGGGCCCTCCCGCTGTGCTGTAAGCTGTTCGGGATGCCGCCATTAGCCGCGGCTATCCCGAACAGCCCGACTGAGCTAGCCGGCAACTTTCACTTTCGCTTTTAGCCGCGCGGCTCAGCTCTGAGCGCGCGGCTAAAGGGTTAATAGCGCGCTGCGCCACGATCGGCGCTGCGCGCTATTAGAGGCGGATCCCGGCTTCACTATGGCGCCGGGCCCGCCGTGATATGACGCGGGGTTACTGTGTAACCCCGCGTTATATCAGGAGAGCAGGACCAAGGACGTACCGGTACGTCCTTGGTCCTTAAGGGGCCGTTCATTCTCATTATTGTCGGTGGATCATCTCCTTTTTACACATTAAAGGGGTATTCCAGGCCAAATTTTTTTATATATATCAACTGGCTCTGGAAAGTTAAACAGATTTGTAAATGACTTCTATTAAAAAATCTTAATCCTTCCAATAGTTATTAGCTTCTGAAGTTGAGTTGTTTTCTGTCTAACTGCTCTCTGATGACTCACGTCCCGGGAGCTGTGCAGTTCCTATGGGGATATTCTCCCAACATGCACAGCTCCCGGGACGTGACATCGTCATTGAGCAGTTAGACAGAAAACTTCAGAAGCTAATAACTATTGGAAGGATTAAGATTTTTTAACAGAAGTAATTTACAAATCTGTTTAACTTTCCAGAGCCAGTTGATAAATAAAAAAAAGGTTTTGCCTGGAATACCCCTGTGCATCTGAATTTATCTTTCTCTATCGGCTCCATTGGGGGAAACAGACTCTGGGTATATGCTGCTGTCTCTAGGAGGCTGACACTATGGTAACCAAAAAGTCAGCTCCTCCCAGCAGGATATACCCGCCTCCAGGCCACTGAGCAATTCAGTTTTTGCTTAGTGTCTTAAGGAGGTGGACACTGGTCTGGTGTTCTCCAGACCAGGTCTCATATTTTTTATGTTTAGGGAATGTGCTTTATTCCTTTTTATTTCTGTTTTCAGGTGGGGACTCCGGAACCTAACATTCACTGTTTCCCCACTGCGAGAGGTGGCAGGCATCTTGGATGTACTGTTAACCCCCTCTCGCCAACGGTCAGCGCTTGGGGTTGTACCGGGTCCCCCTACCTCCCTGTTCGCCTAGCTATGAGCTTGGCTTACTGCAGGTGAAAATGCTGACTGAAGACTACATTCTGAAGACTTCTTTAGGTAAGTTCTTCAGCATAGGTGAGTATTTTTCTCTCCCTTGGTCTTGCAACAGCTGGAGACCCTCTCTTTTTTTCTTTGACCTATCCTACAGAACCTGGGGCTGGCGGGGGGATACTTTTCCCTGCAGGGGGAGTGTTTTTTATTATATGGGGAGCAGTGGAGCTATGGGGCAGTGTTTTTCAGTACGGGCACTTTATTGGAAACGTGTGTGTTACTATACAAGCCCTGCGGGTGTGTGCGCCTTTGTACTTTCATTTTCGGCGGCCGCCGACGGTACTTCGCCCGCTCTGTTCCCCGAGCGCATAGGTCCTCGCTACAGGCGGCGTGTGCGCTCGGGGTTCAGAGCGGGCGCCATTTCTAAGTTCCGCTGTGTTTTCTCTGGTGGCCCGGCAGACGTTAGCTCCACCCAGCGGGCCGCATAAGCGCCTCAGCAGCGCGAAATAGCCTCCAATCAGCTCCGTGCGCGCGATGGGGCCGTGCAGTGGCCAATCGAAGCGCCCTTGCCTCTAACACGGCCTCCTCCTCCTATTGGCTGGCGTCTTTTCTCTCTTCTCACAGCCACGGTGCAGAGTTCTCCTCACAGCAGCTGCCTTGGGACACAGACTTGGGTGAGACTGTTCATTTTTTTGCTATATCCATGCCCAGAACTGTTCCTCCCTCTAAGCAGATATCGGGAATGTTAGTTTCCCATTACGCTTGTAAAATTTGCTCTGCTGAACCCACTTGTTCTGCCTGCTCCACTGCTCCCCCAGACCCCCCAGCTATTTCTAACCCAGGTGCTTCTTCAGACCCGGTGGGTTCGGCCGCCCTTCCAGCCTGGGTTTCTTCCCTCTCCCAGTCTGTATCCGACTTGGCACAGGTCTCCCGTTCCGTGGTGACTGCCTTGGAGAGGTCTACCCTTCACTGGCACTCTAGAAGGTCCCATTCCCCTTCTCCCTACGCTTCGCATAAGCGTAATAGGGGTGTCTCCTCTGACTCCTCCCCGGAGTCTCCTGGTAGACACAGGCGTTCCTCTCACAGGTCTCGCCCAACTGCTTCCTCAGGCCACACGCGTCACTCTTCCAAAGGACGTTCCCGTGGTCACCGCTCTGGTTCTCCTGGTCGGAGTCTCCCTCTTCCAGGGCCGCTTCCACTAGTTCACACTCTCCTGGAGATCTGGCGGACGAGGTTTCCAATTCGGCATCCGATTCAGAGGACCATTCAGACTCAGTGGACACAGTGAACTCATTGGTTATGGCCATAAGAGACACCTTTAACCTAGAGGAGCCAGGAACTTCGGACACAGCTCCAGAAGTATCCTTTCATCGTGCCAGACCGGCACCCTAAGTGTTCAGCTCTCACGCTGAATTTGATGCCATTCTAGAATCTGCCTGGAAGCACCCTGAAAAGAAGTTCCAGGGTCTCTCTGGCGTCAGGTCCGTTTTAAATATCTCCTGCAGTCTACTCCGTCTCCTTTGCTTCCATTTCTTTCTAACTCTTCCTTTCTTCCTGGCTGTACTCCCCTCTCCTTTTGGTGGTGGCATGGGAAGGGCTTATTCTGTATGCACCATTTCCTGAGGGGCCAATCATTGCATACTCTGGAATCTTTGCGCCAACACTACAAGTTGCCCATGTCAGAGTTTTTTAGGGCCCGCCAGATTCTCTCCTACTATAACTCTTGTATCCCACATCGCACACCCGTCACTCCTACTTCATTTGAGAGACATATGTTGTACACTCCTGCTGCGACGGGTTTACTTTCCCTCCTGTATGCCCACCTTAATTCTCCCCCGGCAGAGTCGAAGTTGAAATTTATGTTGGATTGGGAGAGGGATACCAATATGTCTCCAACGATGTCGCAGTGGAGAGAGTGCTGTACGGCTATAACTAGGGGCAGTTGGCAGGTATCCCTGATGGAGACATCGTTGAAAATACTTCACCGCACGTATAAAGTCCCTACACTCCTACATGCCATCTATTCTTTAATCTCACCTTTGTGTTTTAGGGGCTGTCAGTCCAGGGGTACAATGCACCATACATGGTGGACCTGTCCAGTGGTGCAATCATTCTGGTCGCAGGTTCTGGACATGCTCTCCTCCATATTAGAGGCTCGGATCCCATGCACCCCTGCTTTTTGCCTGTTGAGCCATAAACCCTCCCAAATGGTATTTCGCACATTCAAGTTCTCCCAACATGTCCTTATGGCGTCCCGCATCCATATTGCGACGCAGTGGCAGAAAGCAGATTTACACTTCTCTATAGTGATAGACAGAATTAATGCTATCATGCTCAATGAAAAGTTGTCGGCCATACGGGAAGATCGGGTAGAGGGCTTTAATACTCTGTGGGAACCATGGTTAGCCTCCTCATACTGTCCCAACATGTCCCATACCTTTACGCTTTATTGAAGCTTGCCGGGGTCTGCCGGGGGGGGGGGGGGTTGGGGGGAGTATGTATGTTTTGTTTAAATGATGTAACCACTCACCTGAATACCACGAGTCCTTTCATGTTCTTTGTATTTGATGCGGGTAATCCGCTCCGTGGATTTTATATTACTATCTGACTATGTAAACCTGGAATGTTTGATTATTGTTGGATCTGCGGATCCTTTGTTTTTACCCATGTTTCCATACTGTGTTTGTATTACATGAATCTTCAATAAAGCTTCATCGTTTGATGGTTAAAAGAAGTTCCAGGGACTGAAGAAGGTTCAAACGCGATAACCTTTCGCCAATGCCGTTGCCTCCAAAGTTACTTCCTCTCCATCGGTTGATCCTCCGGTTTCCCGCCTCTCTAAAGCTACCACTTTACCGCTGGCGGATGCGGCTGCCTTCAAGGATCCGGCAGACAAAATGGTTGAGTCTTTAGCGAAGTATGCCTTTGAAGCAGCGGGTTCCTCCCTGCTTCCTGCCTTCGCCTCCACCTGGGTGTCTAAGGCCCTTTCGGTTTGGCACTCCCAACTCAGTCAGGGCATTCTTTCGGGATCTTCCCCGGAAGAATTGTCTGCTTTGGCTCTCCAATGTTCCAAAGCTGGAGACTTTCTGTGTTCTGTTTCCTTGCACTCAGCTCGCTGCGCTGCCTTTGCCACCGGTAATCTGGTGGCCCTCCGTCGTTCCATTTGGCTTAAAACATGGAGCACTGATGATGCTTCTAAGAAGTCTCTCACTGAGATTCAGTTTCCAGACTTTTCGGCAAGTGCCTGGATGAGATTATCTCTGAGGCGACAGATGGCAAGAGCTCTTTATTACCTCAAAACAAGTCTAGCACTTCTTTCCGCAGAAAGTCTTCTTCCTTTCGGACGTCTGGCCCCTCTAAAAGGGTCCGGCCTGGCGCCTCCACGTGACAAGACGACCCACTTTTTCAAGGCGCGTCCCTCTTGGAAGTCTGACACCAACCGTTCCAACCGTTTTGCAGCCAAATTAGGCAACCGTAAACCCAATTCTGCATGAAGGGACGCCCCCACTCGTAGCTTTTTCTTTGGTGGGAGGTCGCCTCTTGCTCTTTTGAGACGTTTGGACCACGCACATTCAGGACTCCTGGGTCAGGGATGTGGTATCCAACGGATAGAATTTGCCTCCTTTCCGAGGGATCGTTTTTTTCCAGTCCCGTGCCCCCCCGATCTCCCTCACTTGCGAGGGAATTTCGGGAGGCTCTTCAGTCCCTTCTCGTCCAGGGTGTCATTATCCCAGTTCCTTCAAGGGAACGCTTTCGGGGTTTCTATTCCAATCTTTTCGTGGTTCCCAAGAAAAACGGTTCTGTGCGGCCAATCCTGGATCTCAAACGTCTCAACCGACATCTTCTTATCCGCCATTTCCGAATGGAATCTCTCCGTTCGGTGGTGGCATGTATGGATCAAGGGGAGTTTCTTTCCTCGGTGGACATCAAGGATGCCTACCTCCACGTTCCAATTTTTCCCGGACACCAGCGGTACCTCCGCTTTACGGTTCCGGAAGGTTATCATCAATTTGTGGCTCTCCCCTTCAGTCTGGCCACAGTGCCATGAGTCTTTACCAAGATTCTGGCACCTGTGGTAGCTCTGTTACGGTCGAGAGGGATTTCAGTGATACCCTACTTGGATGACCTCCTCATCAAGGCCTCCACCAGAGCCCAGGCTCTGGAGAATGTGAGCCTCACTCTTCAGACCTTATGTCGCTTCGGGTGGATGGTCAACCAAGACAAGTCAGTTCTCTCCCCCACCCAGTCTCTGATCTTCTTGGGGCTTCAGTTCGACTTGGCTTCGGCTCGGATTCGCCTCCCGCCGGACAAACGTCTGGCCCTCTTGTTGGAAGTCCGCTTCCTACGGACACCATCCCCGGTCACCATCTGTGCTTGCATGGAAGTCCTGGGTCGGATGGTGGCAGCCATGGAGGCCGTACCCTTTGCTCAGTTTCATTACCGTCCCCTTCAGCTGGCAATACTTGCACGATGGGACGGGTCTCCTCTTTCTCTCGATCGCAAGATGACACTCCCTCTCCGGACCCGTCGGTCTCTGCGTTGGTGGCTTCGCTCCCACCTTCAAGGGCGTTCGTTCCTTCCCCTCAAGGGCGTTCGTTCCTTCCCCTCCACTGGCAGGTGGTCACGAAGGATCAGATGGTTCAAGGCCTTTGGCCTCCCCGGGTAGCCCTTCTTTCCATAAACATCCTGAAACTGAGGGCGATTTATCTTTGTCTGAAGCATTGGGAGTCCCTGCTTCAGGGCCACCCTGTCGGTGTCCAGTCAGACAACACCACGGCTGTGGCATACATCAATCAGCAGGGTGGCACTCGCAGCTCAGCAGCCATGTCCGAGGTGACAAAGATCCTCCTCTGGGCGGAACAAGTAGTTCCAGCCATTTCGGCGATTCACATTCCGGGAGTGCTCAACTGGGAAGCGGATTTCCTCAGTCGGTCCTCTGCCGACCCGGAGAGTGGTCCCTTCTTCCGGAGGTGTTCGCACAAATCTGCAACCTCTGGGGGACCCCAGACGTGGATCTAATCGGGACTCGACACAACCGGAAAATTCCGACGTTTGTGTCAAAGTCCAGGGACCCCCTGGCTCTAGCCGCGGATGCCCTAGTAATTCCGTGGTCGGGCTTTGTCCTGCCCTACCTGTTCCCTCCTCTCCCCTCCTTCTCAGGGTTCTGAGGAAGCTCAAGGCGGAAGGAGTCCCCGCCATTCTGGTAGCTCCAGACTGGCCTCGAAGGGCATGGTACGCCGACGTAGTCTGGCTTCTGGGCGACGTTCCGCTCCGCCTTCCTCTTCCTCCAGACCTACTGTCACAGGGTCCCCTTTGCCAGCCCAATTTACAGTCGCTGCATTTGACAGCGTGGTGGTTGAGACTGCGGTTCTAAGGGCCCGCGGCTTCTCTCCCCAGGTAATTCGCACCATGCTCAGGGCTCGCAAGTCCTCCTCTGCAAAAATTTATCACCGTACCTGGCGGGCTTACTTTCATTGGTGCGAAGCTCAGGCCTTTTCTCCAGTTACCTTTTCCGTTCCCCGTCTCCTCTCCTTTTTGCAGTCGGGGTTGGAACAAGGGCTGGCTCTCAGCTCTCAGGGGTTATCCAGGGAAAAACTTATTTTTTTATATAACAACTGGCTCCAGAGAGTTAAACAGATTTATAAGATACTTCTATTAAAAAATCTTAATCCTTTCAGTTCTTATGAGCTTCTGAAGTTGATTTGTTCTTTTCTGTCTGAGTTCTCTCTGATGACACGTGTCTCGGGAACCGCCCAGTTTAGAAGCAAATCCCCATAGCAAACCTCTTCTACTCTGTGCAGTTCCCGAGACAAGCAGAGATGTCAGCAGAGAGCACTGTTGCCAGACAGAAAACTCCTCAACTTCAGCAGCTGATAATTATTGAAAGGATTAAGATTTTTTAATAGGAGTAATTTACAAATCTGTTTAACTTTCTGGAGCCAGTTGATATATAAAAAAAGTTTTTCCCTGGAATACCCCTTTAACGGTCAGGTTTCGGCCCTTTCAATTCTCTTTAAAGGGTAGCTCCCACCATCATGTTTTTTGTTTTTTTCTGTCCCTGCCTATTGCCCTTCTATCCCTAACACCCTCCCTGCCTTTATTTAATTGTTTTACTATTTTAAAAATGGCATTTAGTCTGCCTGGTAGTGTGCTCACTACCAGGCAGACTTCCCCAGCAGGCACCACGTCACTGATGCCTGCTGGGGGCCAACTTTCGCCCTTAGTTCTCCTAACAATGTGCCTCCAGCTGTTTCACCACTACAACTCCCAGCATGCCCTGACATCTATTGGCTGTCAGGGCATGCTGGGAGTTGTAGTGGTAAAACAACTGGAGGCACCCTGTATTGGAAGGCAACCTCCGTGGCTCTGTACCGGGCAGACAGCGGCAGGGAGCTGAGCCGGAGCCCGGCCATGGAAGGCGGCAGCTACACCGGAGTGGAGCTGGAGGGGCCCTGTGGTCCCTGGAGCCCCGGACTCCCCTCAGGCGGCTGAGCTTCTCCCTGCACCAGGCCCAGCCCCTGCCCGGGGCTCTGCTGGCTGCCGCCGCCCAGGACAGGAGCCTCATGGAGGAAGGAGTGAGCCGGGAGACGATGCAGGAGGGACGGGTGCGGGGGAGCCTCTTCCTGCCCACCCCAAAGCTCCCCCCCGTACCTTGCAGCAGGCGAGAGCGGGGAGCCAATACGCAGCCCTGGATGTTCCTGCGCCTGCTCAAAATTACGACTGATGCCCTGCCGGAATCAGTCGGAATTTTGCAGTGACGTCACTCCGCACTGCAGTCGGCCACTAGGAGGGTGACCCCTAGTGGCCGAATTTCAAATTGCTTTTAAAATGTTTTAAAAGCATTTTTTTTTTTTTATAAAAGTATATTAGAGATATGTTGTAGTACAAATTTTCATGACAGTGCCCATTTAAGCATCCTCTGGCTTCCAACTCGCATGTCTTCCAACTCGCACCTTTCTTTAGGGCGTGGCACATGCTGTCCCTCCTTATCGGTCCCCTTCTCCCCCTTGGGACTTTAACTTAGTTCTAGGCACTCTCCAGGATGCACCTTTTGAGCCTCTTAGGGAGGTTCCCCTTCGAGAGTATCTGAACTGGCAGCTCTCTCCTGCCATTCTTCTTTCCTGATAATTCATCTGGACAAGGTTGTTTTCCGGCCAGATCAGTCTTTCTTGCCTAAGGTCGTTTCGGCTTTTCATCTCAAAGAGGACATCATCCTTCCGTCCTTTTGTCCCGCTCCTTCTCATCCCAGGGAGCGCCTGCTCCACAAATTGGATGTGGTACGAGCTGTTCGGACTTTTCTTTCAGTCACCTCTCCCTTTCATCAGTGCGATTCTTTTTTCGTCCTTACGGAAGGGACAGCCTGCTTATAAGGCCACCATTTCTCGGTGGATCCGATGTGCTATTTCGGAAGCTTACCGCTGCAAGGGGAAGATCCCACCCTTCAGGGTTTTGGCTCATTCCACACGCTCTGAGGGAGCATCCTGGGCTCTCTGAAACAAGGCCTCGGCCTCTCAGATCTGTAAAGCGGCCACCTGATCATCTTTGCACACTTTTTCGAGATTCTACCAGGTTCATACTTTTGCAGCGCCTGACTTTTTCTCTGCCCACCCAAGGGACGGCTTTGGTACATCCCAGAGTCTGTGTCCCCCAATGGAGCAGAAAAGGAGATTTTTTTAGACTTACCGTAAAATCTCTTTCTCGAAGGATCCATTGGGGGACACAGCTCCCGCCCTTTCCTGGGGTTCCTATTCGGTTATCTGTCCAAGGGAGTGTTCAGTCATTTTTCCTCTGGTTCTCGGACAGTTCATGGTTTTTTCCTTTGACCTGTCGGTCTCCTCCTATTGCTCTGGGACTAAAACTGAATTGCTCAGTGGCCTGGAGGCGGGTATATCCTGCTGTGATGAGCCGACTTTTTGGTTACCATAGTGTCATACCTCCTAGAGACAGCAGCATATACCCAGAGTCTGTGTCCCCCAATGGATCCTTCGAGAGAGATTTTACGGTAAGTCTAAAAAAAATCTCCTTTTTTAACCTGCTGGTGCCCGAAGGCAGCGATTCTTGCACACTATCTGTGAACCTCTGTGTAAGTATGCAGTAAGCTCTGATACTTTCTTTGGTGGCAGCTGCAGGTAGCCAGAATGTTACTTATTAACCTGTTAAAGACCAAGGGCATAAACTTACGCCCCTAGTCCCGCTCCCGTGAAATAACGTGGGGTTACACGGTAACCACGCATCATATCACGGCGGGCCCGGCGTCATAGTGAAGCTCAAAGCTGAGCCGCGCGGCTAAAAGTGAAAGTAAAATGTGCCGGCTAGCTCAGGGAGCTGTTCGGGATCGCCACGGCATTCCGAACAGCTGTACTTCAGGAGGAAAGTCTCTTACCTTCCTTCCTGCAGTCCGATCGCCGAATGAATGCTTCAAGCCCGAGATCCGGGCTTGAGCACTCAATCGCCGAAAACACTGAGTGATGCATTCCTATGGCGATGCATCAATTAGTGGTAAAGATCAGTACATGCAATTATATAGCCCCCCCCCCCGGGGGCTATAATATGGCATAAGAAAAGTGTAAAAAAAAAAAAAATAATAATAATTAACCCTTTCAATGATCCCTTCCCCTAATAAAAGTTTGGATCACATGGCATTTCCAAGAATAAAAAAATAAAAAAAAACTGTAAATAATAAAAATATGTGGTATCGCCGCGTGCGGAAATGTCCGAATTATAAAAACATACCGCTTTTTAAATCGCACGTTCAATGGCGTACGCGCAAAAAAATTTGAAGTCCAAAATAGCGTATTTTTGGTCACTTTTTATATCATGAAAAGATGAATAAAAAGCGATCAAAAAGTCCAATCAATGCAAAAATGGTACCGACAAAAACTTCAGATCACGGCGCAAAAAATTAGCCCTCATAGCCCCCTGAACATGGAAACATAAAAAAGTTATAGGGCTCAGAAAATGACAATTTTAAGCGTATACATTTTCCTGCATGTATTTATGATTTTTTTTTCAGTAGTAATACAAAATCAAACCTATAGAAGTAGGGTATCATTTTAACCGTATGGACCTAGAGAATAAAGAAGAGGTGTAATTTTTAACTAAAAATTTACTACGTAGAAACGGAAGCCCCCAAAATTACAAAATGGCTTTTTTCTTCAATTTTGTCGCACAATGATTTATTTTTTCCCGTTTCGCCATAGATTTTTGGGTACAATGACTGATGTCATTACAAAGTAGAATTGGTGGTGCAAAAAATACGCCATAATACAGATTTTTAGGTGCAAAATTGAAAGAGTTATGATTTTTTAAAGGTAAGGAGGAAAAAATGTAAGTGCAAAAAACGAAAAACGCCTGGTCCTTAAGGGGTTAAAGCAGGACATGTAGGTGTGTCTATTTGAAGAGTGCATAAAAAATATAGTACTACAAGTAGAGTGATAAAAAGGTGGACATTAACTTTTTAGATATTGTTATTCACAAGCAGTAGTGAAAAATTAAATTCTCTTAAATTTTAAGTAACAAAATCTTACCATTTAAATCCAATTTCTCGAGTTCAGACTTATCTTCTATTGATTCTGCCAAACTAATAGCTGCATCTCTTTTTATTTCACAGAAGGAAAGGTTAATTTCCTATAAAAAAAAAAAAAAAGAAAAAGTGTAATTAGTAATTTAGAAGCCAAACTAGTAATATCATGGATGTAGTCTATCACATACACACACATATAGATATATTTTTTTTTCCATTAATTTATTAAATGGGGTAGTCCGTTTCTAAAAGCATGGTCAGCCTGCCTGCTTAAACAAAAAATACTAAATCTATCTCAAACCCTTCCTAGCCTCCAGTATCGCTGCTCTTGTTCTCTGCCACACTCCACATCCTGATGGTGGAGCCCAGAAGGTCAGAGTGCCAACTGGGCCACAGCATCAGGATGTGAAGTTAACTGAGACCAGGTGCTGGGGTTGGTGCAAGACATTGTCACTCAGCCGCTCTGACATATTGGCCCAGATTTATCAAACTGTGTGAGAAAAAATAAGGAGGATATTTTTTGTACTAGCCATAAAATCTCTTTCCTGTAGCCTTCATTGGGGGACACCTTACTGACGGTTATATGCTCTTGCAAGTTGCCACTAGGAGCCGCTGACACTAAGAAAAAAAAAGTCTGCTCCTCCATGGCAGGATATACTCGCCCACTGGAAGTGAGGTAATCAGTTTTGTCACAAAGAAGTAGGAGAAGCCAACAAAGAACATGTCCGAAGGACCCCGGAATAGAATCACGGAAAAAAGAACCAGAAATGATCATCCGGACCAAAAAAAATGAAGTTATGGGTGGGTGTGGTGTCCCCCAACGAAAACTACGAGAAAGATTTTACGATGAGTACAAAAAATCTCCTTTTCTTGGGTCGCTCTTCATTGGGGGGGGGGGGGGGGAAGACACCTATACTGATGGGATGTACCAAAGCAGTCCCTTAGGGTGGGAATAACAACCACTAGAGAAAGGTAAAGTCATCGTCTGTAAGGTCTGCGGACGAGATCCCAGGCCAGAGACAACCGTGGCCCAGAAACTGAACTCTCAGAAGATCCCCCGTCCATGGAGATGGACTAGGACGCCAAGAGGAAGGGACCGGCCTTTGCAGAGACTAAACTTACGGTCCATATAGAGAGACAAGAAAAAGTCAACTAGGAAGCCAGATGGACCAGAACCATCCTAGAAGGATGTAGGAAATCCACCCCAAGGAACACAGAACCAGAGAGGGGACTAGCCTGGCTGGGAAACAAAAATGGAAAAAAAGGGGTTTCTGTTTGTTTGTCTCATGCTGTGTCCTTTTGTTGTTACTCTTTTCTTGTCCTTGTCTGGTCTTCCATGCCACCTACTCTCCTATCCTGACCTGATCAGCACACTTTCCTTTCCCTATTTTCTTTATCAGTTCCTTTTTTCAATTGTACGCCTTGGGGTTATTCCCTCTGCCTGATTGTTCCCTTCCCTCACCCCGCTCCCTCCCTCTCCTTCATACCCACCTACCCTGGCGAATAGATGATTCTTTGATGACCTTACGTTTTTGCTTTTCATGCAGTTTTATGATGTGTTGTTCTTCTTGTTCTGATTAGTCAGACCTTCTGCTGCAATTGTGTTGACTGCTATTTTGGCCCACTAGGCCGTTGTTTGTTGTATAACCTACTCACATCTGCTTTGTACTCATCTGGTTTATTAATAAACTTTCTTGAATTTGAAAAAAAAAAAATTTGAAAAAGGGCACAACAAGAGAACAGCATCCAGGGTCGACCGATTCAAGAGAACATGGCGGAAAGGCGCTAGGAATTGCAGCATACGCCTGAGCAGAAGGCGAGCACAAAATGTGAAAACCAGAAAACCACTGGAAAAAAGAAAGACAGAAACCAGCTCAAGTGAGGCCTGGTGCATAAGATCGATGATCTGAACATCTGGAGACCCAAAACCCCTGTCCCAGGGGCCCACCGCGAGCACCCGGAAGGCGAAATCAGCTCGACTGGTGTAATCCAGATGACCGGAATGCCCTCCATCTCAGGAGTACATGGACCCCGAAGGAGGAGAGGGAAAGTAATAACAGCCGAAAAAGGAACGGAACACCCTGAAAAGGAGCATCCTGGAACACCGGAGAGACAGACATGGGAACTGTAGGCTCCTGAGTCACTTGGAAGACGTACATGGAAGGAAAAATGGGCAAAAAGGAGCTGAAGACCCTGAAAATGAGCATCTCAGAACCCAGTGTGACTGACATGGAAATCGGAGGTTCCTGCGTCTCCTGCAGTGCTGTGGAGTCAAAAAATTTTTGGGTACCTGGAGTCGGCAAACAATGCACCGACTCCTACTAAATTTAGATTGGAATTTAAAAATAAGCAAGTTTAACTGTCCCAATTCACAAAAAGTTATAATTAATGACTTCTCTACTGTAGGAATAAAGAGCAATACATGCAGTGCCTCACGTAACCACAAAACGAACATGTTAAGTGACCGTGAAGAAGCATGCTTTTCATGTGCTTCACTATATGGCACACAACGCACAATTAGAAGCGGCAATACTTTATAGTGTTGTGTTCTGCTGTTACAGGGAACCCATGGCCTCTCACTGATAAGGGATTAAGTAAATATGTTTTTTGCAGGACTAGAGACACTTGTATAAGTGAAGGGAATGGAGGGTCAATAGTTCAAGACTGAAGCTGTAAACCAATGGAAAAACTGCTGCCATTCAGCTAAGGCTATAAAAACTTGTAAACTCCGATTGTTAGCTTAAACTTTAAACATGACTATGGGATTCTACTAAGAAAATCATGTTTTATAATAAAAATGCCCCTTCCTGGATCCTCCCACTGCCCTATCTTCAGCAGATCAGCACACAAAAAGGAGAAGGCAGCAGCTTCTGCCCAACTACCTCTCTCTCTCTGCTAGAAGAGCTTAGAAGAACTTGGTGGAACAGCTTCTTGGATTCAACTGTGTTTATAAATACATTCGCATATTAATACAGAGGAGTCGGAAGTACAAAAAACTGCGGAGTTGGAACATTTATCTACCGGCTCCACAGCCCTGGTCTCCTGGAAGACTCACACCTGAAGGGTACGTAAACCCATCGGCCGAGAAACGCTCCGGGAAAGACCCCCCCACAATGGGATCACGGAGAAGTCTGGCCAGGAGAGCTACACATGCCCGAGACCTCAACCATCACTAAGGCCCAAAGAATCTGAAGGGACGATCTAGAAAAGAAGGCACGCCAAAGCATACTAGAATAGTGTCCAAGACAAGGAAACTAACCAGATATGGACCCCAGCGGTCTGAGCGGACTGAAGCAACATCCCGTCAGGATGGGAATGAAGGGGGAACAAAATGGAAGGTAACTCCAGAAGACTGTTGTGTCAGTTCAGCGCAGCTGACACCGACAAAGGGAAGGAGAACAAACCCCTTCAGGGAGATCAGGAGGGAGAGAGAAATGGCAGGACCTAAACAACAGACGGTGCTAGACTGGCTGTCGCCGAGCCATACAAGATCGCATAAACTCCTCCAACAGAGGAAAGTGCCAAGACTGCATGAGCAGCAGTAGATAACCAAGAAACAGACAGAAAGCCAGGCTGCAGAAGTATTCAGCTCAGTTGATTGCTCTCAGCAAAAAAACAAGGGCCCAACCAGGTACCCCGCCTATATAGAGGAGGGGAAAACAAGGGGAGGTCCCGATTAAAACCAGGCCCAGACCAAGCCAAGCTGTGGAAAGGGGATGGTCAAATGTGCCAGGCACTACTGGAGCAGGGAAATGCCGCCCAAAGGCAAGGAGGCAACGTACTAAGTGGACGTAGTCCCCAGGATCCCTGCAACAATATATCGAGGAATGGAGGAGCTAATTTGTGTCCCCAAAGAGATCGGAAATCTGGACACTGATGCTGGGCAAAGATACAAAGACGTGACTACGAATGAAAGAAGTACACGCCCCCACAGTAACCAGAGCGTTGAGAGGAAAACCCCCAACGTGGTAAAACCCTTGACCACAAGGATGTCAACTGAGCCATCCTGGTAAATTTCAAGGCAACAGGGCCGGCGTCTGAACCATCCCGCACAGGAGTCCAGGATAGATACTGGGAGGCATAGAGGTGGGCTGAACCGACTGTCGCCCCATCATGCCCCATGCCAGAACAAAGGTGCTCAACCATCGGAAACAAGATCACAGGAAGGCCAGAGGCAGAGCACACCGAAAAAAAGGAAGGTGGGCTCTACACGTGCAGAGTGGCCTAGCATATGTAGGGACACCGACATTGTTACCGCATGATAATAGTGAAGTACCAACACTGCAGACGCGAAAGAAAACGCAGACATCCAAAAGTCCGGCAGCATGGAAGACAGCTCAGCACCCAACGGTGTGTCACAACCATGCCCCAAGCAGACCAACCTTACACTCTTAGAAAGAGGAACAGGGAATACTGCAGTTTCTGTTAAAGTCCATGGAATTTGCAGGAAATGCCCACACTCCATCTCCTAATGGCGCACACACCAGGACTGCAGTCGCAGATGCAAGAGATGAATAATGTGTGGGGAAGAGGAAACATGTAGACAGTCTGACAGGCATGTATAAAAGATCCAATGAAACCACCGAGACACTCTCTTTGGAATCTCACCTGGAAAATGAGTCACCGGACTGTAGCCGCGGGAGCAGCCAGAATGGGGAAGGTGACCTGGCGGGGTAGAAAACCATGCAGACAGTGTCTGCTATCTGGCATAGGGACCATGGCCATACCGGGTGGGACTGGAATTTGTCCGTAGTCGTGCCGGGCACGGCACAGCACAGCGTTAAAGGGGGGGGAACAGTAACAGAATATATTCCCGACAATTTCCAAGGGATTGTGCAGAAAATAGATACGCCAGAGGCATGCCTCAACTGACAATATACAGGGCGACTGAAGGAATAAAGCGGCCCCCAATACCGTCCCAAGAAAAGGGTCCTTGCAGATATGAAACTGATAAAAACAGATGTCACAGACCAAGGCTGTAGTAGCGCTTGGTTGCCACAAGGGGGAGCCCACAAAAATGAAAAAATCCAGGGTGCAATATAATTGATGGCCACAAGAGGGCACGCTGGAAGAACACCGCCCCCGGAGCCGGCCTCATGCAGTAAGGAGCACATGGGGAAGCCAGGGAACTTGTATAAAGATGCGGCTGCAAAAATTTTGGATATGCTTAGCCGAAACTGAAAACTACTTGACCAGCCCTCTTTTATCACTTGTCGTATAATCTTATTCATTGATGCAATGACATAAAAACAGAGAATTTAGGAAGTGCTTGGCCGAAAGCCAAAACTGATCCAAAACTACAACTTTTAGTAGGATGTGCTATAGCAGTCATCTGCAACCTGTGGCTCTGTAGTTGGTGCAGTAGTACAACTCCCAACAGGCAATGACAACTACCATGCATGAGGGACAGTAACACAAAGTGCATGTACTGCTATAGTATAGCTTTTGGCTGTCAGGACATGTTGGGAATTTTAGTGCTGCAGCAGCTGCAGAGCCACAGGTTGCAGATCACTGTTCTATAGCAGTACATGCACAGCTTCATACAGTGTTGTCCTTCCTCCTGAATTGTGCACTGTGATACCCAACTTTTGGAAGGCCAATAGAGAATAAATGGAGCTGTGGGCTCAGATGTGCAGTCCCCTCTGTTCATTCAGGACTTCAACTTTACAATGCTCTTGGTTGGGATCAGCGGGGGTCCCACCAGTTGGACCACCACTAATCCGCAAGCTATCCCCTATCCTGACAATAGGGGACAAATTGCGGAAATGAGAATATCCCTTTAAAACAACAAACTTCTAGTTTATTTCTACCTTTAACTAGGCTTCTATCGAAATGAAACAGACATAGTACATACCTTTATTTTATGTAACCCCTCTCTCAGGGCAGCAGCAATGGCCAGTGCTCCTTTAGAGCGCACCAAGCAATCCCCAAAATTGATTTGCTCCACTTGCCTTAAAGTCTTTAATGCCTAAAAGAAGAAATTCAATTTCTAAAACTCAAACTCACTGACTTATAAAAGGGGATTCATAACAAGTACAGGGAAATATTACCTCTGCCATAGCAATGCCTCCTTTATCTGTAAATGTATTGTCGTTGAGATTAATAACTTTCAGCAGTGGATTCTCTTTAAAGGCTTCAGCCAATGCAGTAATGCCAGCATGGTTTATTCCATTCTGGGGCATGTGTACTTCCTCTAAGGTGCCTATTAACTAGGGACAAAAAGAAGGAAAAAAAATAAAAAAAAACATTTAATGGAGAAGTAGTAATGGACCATAAACTATAAACCTACTGTGTTGATCCAGAGGAAGGCAAAAATTCCCCTATGAGGCTGAAGCCAACTGCTCTATAACAGAGGCAAAAAGTTCTTCTCTTCTCCAATATGGCAACACGAGTAAATCCCTGGATCAACGTTTTATCCCCAAAAATCTAGTATACAGAATATGCAATGATTTTCCAGAAAAACCTCTAGAAATGATGCACAAACTGCACATACCCTAAATGCCTCTGCCAAAGCGGTGGCACCATCATTTTCTAAGCGATTTCTTCCAGCCACAAATATTTTCAGAGACAGGGGTTTGCCAATAGAACTGGACTTTTTTCGGCACTCGATAAGTGCTGCAGCCAGAATCTGCAGGAAACACAGGCAAGATAAGTATACAGAAAAACAAAGTAATACAGGTCACCAGCACATAGATTTTCAGCAGTACAGTGGTCCCTCAAGTTACAATATTAATTGGTTCCAGGACGACCATTGTATGTTGAAACCATTGTATGTTGAGACCAGAACTCTATGGAAACCTGGTAATTGGTTCTGAAGCCACCAAAATGTCATTCAAAAATAGGAAAAGGATTAAAAAATAGGAAAAGGATTAAAGAAAAAATAAGTAGATAACTAATATAGATAAAGTAAGTCCTTACAGATAAAAGTAAAAAAGAACTGCTGGGAGCTGTAATCACTGTCTATGTAAGTGTTTCCCAACCAGGATGCCTCCAGCTGTTGCAAAACTACAACTCCCAGCATGCCCGGACAGCCGTTGGCTGTTTGGGCATGCTGGGAGTTGTAGTTTTGCAACATCTGGAAGCACCCTGGTTGGGAAACAATGGTTTATGTAGAGGACAGGAGCTTCTTCAGGGTCCTATACAGTACACACAGTGTCCCAAATGGGGCCACCCTTACTTGGTGTCCAAAGGAGCAGCTAATCCTGGCACAGGTAAGGAGTAGTAAGGAACTTGTAGTTCCTCCATGTACTGTAGGGGGCGCTACCAGACAGCCAGTCAGTGCTTGTACTTCAGTAATAGAGGTGATTTACCAGTAAAATGCCAGTTCTGATTGGTCAATTCCTCCAGTTGTGGCACATTTCACAGATCTGGACTGTCTGTACATTGTATGGTGAGTCTGGTTTCAAGTTACAATGGTCCAGAAAAGACCATTGTATGTTGAAACTATTGTATGTTGAGGGATCACTGTATATGTACACCCTCACAGAAGTAACAAAATCAGATATTTCAAATACTTCCCATTTACCTGCAAAACGTATGACATTTTACAACTTTGAGCCGTGTTTAGCTTACCAAGTAGGTGGGCTTAGCAGAGAGAGGCAGGGTCTCCTGTGCCTGCTAGATTTACTAAAACTTGTGCAAACAGGCATACATTTAGCTAAAATCTACAAGCTGCTGTAGATTTCAGTCAGAGCCACCTAAGGAAGCCACATATCTGGCAAATGTAAAGGCAGCTGGATTTTACGTAAGACTAGCACGTGAAACACATAACAATATTGAATATGATCCACTACAATAGTGCTATTTATTTAACTATATCGTCCATATTATTAGACTGAAACTGCTTATTGATACATGTGCTGTGCATTTCATTTCCCACACTGTATGTGTTAGTGCTCTCACATAAAAATGGAATCTCAGTACCTTTCCTCCACCAATCCCCATGCCGCAGTTGTTTAGTCTGAGTTCTTGCAGTGTGTAGCAGGAGGGACTCTTGAGCAGCGCCTCAAATCCTCGCACACCATCAGGTCCAAACGCATTGTCACTCAAATCCAGTTCTGTCAGCTGTGCACCAGCGGTTATTAAGGCTTCACCTAAAGAAATCTGTAAGAAAAGATGGGCAGCTACAAATGCACAATCCACAAACATTGAGGCTACATTCACACTGGTGTTTTTTGTTTTTTACTTAGAGCCATAAAAGCAGCATGTTTTAGGCGTTTTTTTTTTGCATTTGTTTAGTTTTTCTTCTAGCTGTTTAAGTGTGTGAACATGGCCTGAGAATGATATTTCTCTGTAAACCAAACATTTGTATTAAACTGTGATAAAGTTGTGGGCCATAGATTAACATGCTTACCAGCGCTGGAGGAATTTCAGATCTCAATCTCCCGGTGAACATATCACTCCAATGACACCTCTGGAAGGAAAATAAACTATCAGGTACCAAATAAATTATAAACTACATGGCTAGTCGGCTATAAAAAATTAAATTCAGGCATATACCGTATTTTTCGCTGTATAAGACGCACTTTTTCTTCCCCAAAACTGGGGGGGGGGGAGGGGGGGGAAGTTGGTGCGTCTTATACGCCGAATACACACCTATCGGGTGGGTCCCTGCGGCCATCAACTGCTGGGACCCTGCGGCTGATACAGGACATCACCGATCGCGGTGATGCCCTGTATTAACCCTTCAGACGCGGCGATCAAAGCTGACCGCCGCGTCTGAAGCAAAAGTGACACTAACCCGGCTACTCAGTCAGGCTGTTCGGGACCGCCGCGGTGAAATCGCGGCGTCCCGAACAGCTTACAGGACACAGGGAGGGACCTTACCTGCCTCCTCGGTGCCTGCTCCGTGCCGGGATCCCCTGCATGGCCGGCGCTCTCCGTCGTCATCACGTCGTCGCACACGACGTCCCGTCATCAAATAGGAGCGGCATGCGTAGCGACGTGATGATGGCGACTGAGAGCGTGGATCCCAGGGCAGAAGACGTCTGGAGCGTCTGGGGACACCACGGGGACGTGGCGACAGCGATAGAGCGACATCCAGGGCAGCGGTGACGGGTCCGGAGCGGCGGGGACACGCGAGTATTACCTCCTACCAGTGGTCTTCAACCTGCGGACCTCCAGATGTTGCAAAAACTACAACTCCCAGCATGCCTGGACAGCCAACGGCTGTCCGGGCATGCTGGGAATTGTAGTTTTGCAACAACTGGAGGTCTGCAGATTGAAGATCACTGTTGGGTTCAGAAACTTTTTTTTCTAGATTTTGCACCTTTAAAATTGGGTGCGTCTTATATGCCGGTGCGTCCTATAGGGCGAAAAATACGGTACCTCCAAGTTAAAGCTCTGATGTACACCACTGTCTAGCCACCAAATGGCAGACATCACCCCTTCAACATATAGTGGCCACAGAGACACTCTTGCCTTTCTTCCATGTAAAATGGAACCTTCATGGATATGTTTTATGTGCATGTAGGGAGCTGTGCCGACACATATAAACATATAGCTTTAATGACGTGTGGTACTTCGCAACAAACACCAAGTTAAATAAATAAATTCCTAAATCTCTTCTATCCTATACACATGGCAGTACTGCCCTCACATACAGTAGTACAGATTGACATTCAATTTAAAAAAGGGGTCCTCTACACCTAGTCCCATAAACAAGCAAGTTGTTGTGACCCCAAACTCACCGTGAGGTCGGTCTTCTTCTCCAAAGACTTTGCTATGGCTTTTGCAGCTTCAACACCCACAGTGTTACCTTCAAGACGCAGTGCTTGAAGTCCTTCAAATCCTTCAATTTCTTGCACAACTTCCTCCGCTGCAAATAGAGAGAGATAAAAAAAAGTTAAAGGGGTATTCCTTCTGCGATCCCCGTACAGCGCCCGCATTCTGTGCGGGGCTGCAGCTCCAGTCTCGGAAACCTGCGTTTCTGGGATGGGAGACTTGGCCTCACGCCACGCCCCCTCCATTCATATCTATGGGAAGGGGTGTGACGGCCCTTAGACATGAATGGAGGGGGTGTGGTGTGAAGTCAGGTCTCCAGTCCCGGAAACTCAGAAGGTGCTACACAGAGATTGCGGGGGGTCCCAGCGGTGTGCCTCCAGCGATCAGACATCTTATCCCGGATCCTTCAGATAAAGTGTCTTTGGCTGGAATACCCCATTAAAATACAGCAATAAAAAAATTAAAAAAAGACATGCTTTAGAACAGATAGGTAACAAGCACATTTCTGTAAAATATAATGTCAGGGAGTGCCCCGATAAACTTCATGTCATGTACCAAATAGTTCCATCAAAGGGAAATGGGAAAAACACTCTTGCTCATATTACAATGTGAAGTCTTTATTAGGGATATGAAAACCTAAAACTACTTGAAAAAGGTCGGATTTAGATTTTTTTTTGTTTGCTTTTTTTCACCTTCAGGAAATAAATGCTGTTCAGCAATAACACGTGGAAAATGTGATAAGGCCTCTTGTGCGAGTCAGTAAGATGTCAGGCTCTGCGCATACAATGGCGCTTACCATCTTGTGCCGTGTTCAGCTTCAGAGTTCTCCCTTTAAAGCTCAGCTCTCCTCCTCCCACCTTGGTCTTTGCCAGGGAATCAGCCAACTGTGAAATGTCTTCAGATGCCATGTTGTATTGCTGAGGAACAGAAAACAAAGGCTATAAGAATGCAAAAAAAAAAAAAAATTATAAATATAATCTACAGTATTATCACAAGATTTTACTTGACAGGATTTCTTAGAGGATAGGTCTCTGTGAATTGAAAAAGTTTTACAGCTTTAAACAACCCTTAACCATTTGTCATTGAAAAGAAAGGTTCTTGTTTGGGCAGACCGAGGCCTGATTTGTGGCCAACAACAACTGATCCCATTCTATCCACACCAGTGCTTTATTACTGTATACATCTGTTATCAGACCAGGGAAGTCATAGATCTAGTTCACCATGGCAGAACACTCCCTGGGCTGCCTTCTGCTGAACAACATGCAGAATCACTACAGATCTATCATTCAGCACTTAAAGGGGACCAGTCTTCTGTTTTGTGATGCCTAAACTACAGGCAGCATGAAACAGGTGCAGGGTTCCAGGGGGTTGGTCCCTGCAGTCGCATTGCCCCCCCTCCCTCAGCGGCGCATCTCACCTTATTTGTGGATAGGTATTGATGCGTTACTCAGCTGCCAAGAAACACCCCATTGACTACTTATCAGGGTCCTGTTGGCACTTTTTTTTATATATCACTGAAATGCCTGTTATAGAGGGAATCAAAGTGTGTTGGTATTGTACTCATGCTGCCCATGGTTTGGGAAAATTTATACAGATGAAAATTTCCCTTTAAAAGGGGTACTCCACTGGAAAAAATTATTATAATTACTTATATTTTTTTTTCTTTTTTTTTTTAAATCAACTGGTGCCAAAAAGTTAAACAGATTTGTAAATTAGAGGAAAAAAATTGGAAATCTCAGCTCACCTGGGACTTCCGCGGCTACCTCCAGACAAGTAGAAAAAAGCAAAAAAGCCAGCAAGTAAAAGTAAAACATCCGTCTTTATTCAGGGTTCTTCCTTAAAAGCCTTCACGGTGGCAGACAAACAGTGAACATATGAAAAATATGAAATATTGCACAAACAAAGGGGGGTCCCAAGCATGGCTTGGGACCCCCCTTTGTTTGTGCAATATTTCATATTTTTGACATGTTCACTGTTTGTCTGCCACCGTGAAGGCTTTTAAAGGAAGAACCCTGAATAAAGACGGACGTTTTACTTGCTGGCTTTTTTTTGCTTTTTTCAGATTTGTAAACTACTTCTATTAAAAATCTTAATCATTCCAGTACTTATCAGGTGCTGCTATAATCCCCAGGAAGTTCTTTTCTTTTTTAATTTCCTTTCTGTCTGACCAAAGTGCTCTCTGCTGACACCTCTATCCATGTCAGGAACTGTCCAGAGCAGAGGAAAATCCCCATACAAAACCTATCTTGCTCCGGACAGTTCCTAAAATGGGCAGAGAGCACTGTGGCCAGGCAGAAAAGAAATTCAAAAACAAAAGAACTTCCTGTGGATCATAACAGCTGCTGATAAGTACTGGAAGGATTAAGATTTTTTAATAGAAGTAATTTATAAATCTGTTTAACTTTCAGGAGCCGATAGATATAGATAGATATAGATAGATATAGATAGATATAGATAGATATAGATAGATAGATATAGATAGATAGATATAGATAGATAGATATAGATAGATAGATATAGATAGATAGATATAGATATAGATATAGATAGATATAGATAGATATAGATAGATATAGATAGATATAGATAGATATAGATAGATATAGATAGATATAGATAGATATAGATAGATATAGATAGATATAGATAGATATAGATAGATATAGATAGATATAGATAGATATAGATAGATATAGATATAGATATAGATAGATATAGATATATATAAAAAAGTTTTGGCCTAGGATACCCCTTTAAGGCTTCTTTCACACTACAAAATTACTTAGTTTTAAAGATCCGTACAAAGTTCCGTCCGAAAATCAGCTGTAAAAAGGCAGTTACAAAATCCTATACGGCCGTTAGATAATCCCATTATAGTCTATGGGATTTTTCTAATAGCCGTTTTAACCTGTTATCGCCCATTATTAATAACGGACGTTATTTTGTGATGGAAGATAGTAACGGGAGAAATAGCGCATCCACTATTTTTCCCGTTACTATCTTTTGTCACAAAATAATGGGCTTTAACGGGTTAAAACGGCTATTAGAAAAATCCCATAGACTATAATGGAATTTTCTACCGGCCGTAAAGGATTTTGTACCTGCCGTTTTACAGCTGAACTTCGTACGGATCTCTAAAACTGAGTAATTTTGTAGTGTAAAAGGCGCCTAAGAGGACTTTCACATGTACATAATTCGTTGCGGGTTTATGCTGCTACCCAATGACTTCAATGTGTCTGCAGCAAATCTGCTTGCTGAATTCTGCAGAGCAAAATCCGCAAGCCGAATTTCCTCTGCGGAAAACACAGCGGATAATGTAAGGGTGACCGCACCATAAGGGTTGGGTTTATGTCCCGATACCATTTTTTATTTTTATTTTTTTAAGACAGAGTACAAGTACTGATACTTTAATTCTAGTACTCGCCGATAACAAGTACAAGTACTTTTATTTTAAAGGGAATCTGACAGCAGGGTGACCCGGTTTCAGGCGCTGCTTACCGTGCTGATATGTGGGTCCTTGTTGTGTACAATGGAGGCGGCTGCTGTAGTATGAGCCAAGATTTCTCTCTTCTCCATTGGACAGAACAGGGAATTTGCAGGCGGCGAGACAGATGTCTCCGGAGTGATTGCGCTGATGTCCACATGGTGAGCAGCGGTAGAAACCGGGTCACCTGCACTACCTACCTATAAATTGAAGTTAGTGCAGGTGACTCTGCTGTAAGATGGTCTTTAATAGTAGGGAGTATCCCCTTGTAGGTAGCATAGATAGATGCAGACATTAGTAGCAGTACCCCTGTAGACCGCAGCCCCCCCTTGTAGACAGCACCCCCTCTTGTCCCCCTTACAGACAGCAGCCCCCCCCCCCGTAGACAGAACTTCCTCTTGTCCCCCTTGTAGACAGCAGCCCCCCCCCATATAGACAGAAGGACCCCCCTCATCTTGTAGACAGCTCACCTGTGGTTGTCCTCTGTCGGGTGCTGCCGCTCCTGTCCCGTTCTCCCGATGGCATCATGGCGTCCTATGGAGGAGTCTATGACATATACGTCCCTCTGCTACCTCCGTAGGGTTACGCTGGGTGCAGGGGAGGAGGAGTGACGTGTGTGTCACATGCTCCTCCATAGGACGCCACGATGCGATCGGGAGAACGGAACAGCAGAGCGGGGCCGCACACCAGCAGGTATCGGACATCGTATCGGGGACATTGAACAAGTCCACAATACTATGCAAATGCCGAGTATCGGCCCCGATACCGATACTAGTATCGGGACATCCCTAGTTGGGTTACATGTACTGTATTTTGATGCTCATTTGTTGCTGCATATTTCCCTGCCCATTGAAGTGAAGCTGCAGAAAATAAGCAGCAAAATACAGTACGTGTAACCCAACCCTTATGGTACGTGTGACCCCTAAGTACGGCACCGCGAGTTTCAGTGCTGGCAAAGTGTAAGGGTGTTCATTATTACTCCCATAGACTTTGCCAGCACAGGTTGGCAGGTTATGCTACGAGTGACTCTACCCTAAAAGAATTGTTCCATAATGACAACTCAAGTTGTCGTCACATTCAGGCACCAGTACTGTGGATGTTGCTGCCGCATATACAGAAGTCACAATATATGGAGCTGCTGCATCATTACCGATACCCATCTAAGTTCTATCCATTATGACAATTAGAGCGATTCAAGAATTGATGCTATAACTGATATCGTCACCACACGTCCATATTTACTATGTTACTATATTTAGAAACAATTAGAATATATAATAGCTGCAGGATCAGTGGTATTTAGTAAGGATCTGGGTCATACTCACCATGATTAGAACAGATGGTATAATGGGGATTGCAAACATCTGTATTGGATATAACAATTCTACATACTAAGGCAGTGTTTCCCAACCAGGGTGCCTCCAGCTGTTCCAAAACTACAACTCCCAGGATTTTTTATTTTTATTTTATTAACTGGTGCCAGAAAGTTAAACAAATTTGTAAATAACTTCTATTAAAAAATCTTTACCCTTCCAGTACTTTTTAGCAGCTGTATACTACAGAGGAAATTCTTTTCTTTTTGAATTTCTTTTTTGTCTTGTCCACAGTGCTCTCTGCTGACACCTGATGCCCTTATCAGGAACTGTCCAGAGCAGGAGAAAATCCCCATAGCAAACCTATGCTGCTCTGGACAGTTCCTGACACGGACAGAGGTGTCAGCAGAGAGCAGTGTGGACAAGACAAAAAAGAAATTCAAAAAGAAAAGAATTTCCTCTGTAGTATACAGCAGCTAAAAACTACTGGAAGGGTAAAGATTTTTTTAATAGATGTCATTTACAAATCTGTTTAACTTTCTGGCACCAGTTAATTTAAACAAAAAAAAAAAAAAAAGTTTTCCACCCGTTGTCATCTGTTTTTTTTTTTTTTTTTTTTTAAAAGTCCGTTTTTATTTTTGACTGGAGAAGAACGGGACGGGTCTAGACGGCCGTGTGAACGCAGCCCAAACAAACAAAAAATATATTTTTTGGTTCTGAGCATGAAGAAATGGATGACATTGAAGGCTCGTCTGTTTTCCATAGACTTCAATGTTAAATTTACTGTATCCGTTTTTTTCTTCAGTTATTTTGGACAGGAGACAAAATACTGCATGCACCGCATTTTCTCCAATAAAAAAAATAAAAAAGAAAGGAATTAGCGCAGACGGGAGCAAAGGGATGTGAAAGTGTTGTCAAAAATATCCCCTCGCTTTACAAGCAGCAACAACGGAACCTAAACCGGAAAAAAAAAAAAATGGGGACAGACAGGTGCCGTCTGTCCCCGCTTTGTTTCCTTTTTTGCAGGCTGTAAATGGATTCAAAACGTTTTTTTGAAAATTCCATTCATGTCAATGGGATTTTTTTTTACAATCCATTTGCACACATTTCCGATTTTTTTACGGCACATGCAGTATTTTTTCTTCTGTCCCAAAAAAACGGATACAGAAAATGTAACATTGAAGTCTATGGAAAACGGATGAGCCTTTAATGTCATCAGTTTTTTTGATGCGGTTTTACCTTTGAGCATGCTCAGAACAAAATAAATTTTTTTTGTTTAACCCCTTAACGACGCAGGACGTATATTTACATCCTGCGCCGGCTCCCGCGATATGAAGCGGGATCGCGCCGCAATCCCGCATCATATCGCGTCGGTCCCGGCGCTCATCAACGGCGGGGACCTGTGGATAATACCACACATCGCCGATCGCGGCGATGTGCGGTATTAACCCTTTAGGACCGCCGCTTCTAAAGCGAAAGTGACCCGGCTGCTCAGTCGGGCTGTTCGGGACCGCCGCGGTGAAATCGCGGCGTCCCGAACAGCTGACCGGACACCGGGAGGGCCCTTACCTGCCTCCTCGGTGTCCGATCGGCGAATGACTGCTCCGTGCCTGAGATCCAGGCAGGAGCAGTCAAGCGCCGATAACACTGATCACAGGCGTGTTAATACCCGCCTGTGATCAGGATGAGAGATCAGTGTGTGCAGTGTTATAGGTCCCTATGTTAATAAAGGTCATTTAATAAAAGTTTGAATCACCCCCCTTTTCCCATAAAAAAAAAAAAAAAAAGTGTAAAAATAAATAAAAATAAACATATGTGGTATCGCCGCGTGCGTAAATGTCCGAACTATAAAAATATATCATTAATTAAACCGCACGGTCAATGGCGTATGCGCAAAAAAATTCCAAAGTCCAAAAAAGTGTATTTTGGTCACTTTTTATACCATTAAAAAAAATTTATAAAAAGTGATCAAAAAGTCCGATCAAAACAAAAATCATACCGATAAAAACTTCAGATCATGGCGCAAAAAATGAGTCCTCATACCACCCTATACGTGGAAAAATAAAAAAGTTATAGGGGTCAGAAGATGAAATTTTTAAACGTATAAATTTTCCTGCATGTAGTTATGATTTTTTTCCAGAAGTGCGACAAAATCAAACCTATATAAGTAGGGTATCATTTTAACCGTATGGACCTACAGAATAATGATAAGGTGTAATTTTTACCTAAATATGCACTGCGTAGAAACGGAAGCCCCCAAAATTTACAAAATGGCTTTTTTTACTTCGATTTTGTCGCACAATTTTTTTTTTTTCCGTTTCGCCGTGCATTTTTGGGTAAAATGACTAATGTCACTGCAAAGTAGAATTGGGGACACAAAAAATAAGCCATAATATGGATTTTTAGGTGGAAAATTGAAAGGGTTATGATTTTTAAAAGGTAAAGAGGAAAAAACGAAAGTGCAAAAACGGAAAAACCCTGAGTCCTTAAGGGGTTAAGGACGCAGCCCATTTGGGCCTTAAAGACTCAGACAATTTTATGTTTTCGTTTTTTCCTCCTCCCCTTCAAAAAAACATAACTTTAATATTTTCATCCACAGACTAGTATGAGGGCTTGTTTTTTGCGCGACCAGATGTCCGTTGTAATCCCATCACTCACTTTACCATAAAATGTTTGGCGCAACCAAAAAAATACTTTTTGTGTGAGGAAATTAAAAAGAAAACCGCAATTTTGCAAAGTTTGGAAGGTTTTGTTTTCACGCCGTACAATTTACGGTAAAAATGACGTGTTCTTTATTCTTTGGGTCAATACGATTAAAATGATACCCATGATAACCTACTGTTCTATTACTATCGCGCAAAAAAAAAAAAAAAAAAAAAAATCGCAAACTGTTTAACCAAATTAGTATGTTTAAAATCCCCCTATTTTGAAGACCTATAACTTTTTCCTTTTTCCGTATAAATGGCGGTATGAGGGCTAATTTTTTTCCCCGTAATCTGTACTTTAAAAAAAAAAAACTTTTTATACATTTCTTATAAAAAATTTTTGGGAATAAAATGTTATAAAAAAGTAGCTATTTTTTATTTTATTTTTTTATTTATTTTTTAACGTTCACCGTACTGGATATTTATGCACACGGCGATACCAAATATGTATATATAAAAATATATATATATATATATTTTATTTATTTATTTATTTTTTTACACTTTTTGGGGGTGAAATAGGGAAAATGGGACAATTTATGTTTTTATTGGGGGACTATTTATAGCAATCATTCGATTGCTAATACTGTTCAGTGCTATGAATAGGACATAGCACTGATCAGTGTTATCGGTCATCTTCTGCTCTGGTCTGCTCGATCGCAGACCAGAGCAGAAAACCCGTGGAAGGCAGCGGAGGCAGGTGAGGAGACCGCCGTCTGCCGTCCTGGATGACAGGATCGTCGCGGCAGCGCTGCGGGCGATCCGATCATCCATTTTAGTGTCCGCAATGCTGCAGATGCCATTACGGGCGGGTCCCTGGATGCTATCAGCAGCCGGGACCTGCCGCACATGACACGAGCATCGCTCCGACGCTCATGGTTATGTATAGAACGTAAGTGTACATCCTGGTGCGTTAAGTACCAGCTCACCAGGACGTATATTTACGTTCTGCGTCGTAAAGGGGTTAACTGAACAAAAACGCATCCAAACGGATAACATCCATTTGCATCCGTTTTTAAAAAAAAAGTCTTTTTAATTTTGACGGGAGAACAACAGAACAGGTCTAGAAGGCTGTGTGAACGCAGCCTAAGGGTGCATGCACACCACATTTTTGCAATAGAGTTCCCGTATACGGTTACATGATAAAAACCTGTATGGAAAACCGTATGCATTGACTTAAAGGGGTAGTCCAGTGGTGAAAAACTTATCCCCTATCCTAAGGATAGGGGATAAGTTTGAGATCGCGGGGGGTCCGACCGCTGGGGCCCCCTGCGATCTCTCTGTACGGGGCCCCGGCTCTCCGCCGAGATAGCGGGTGTCGACCCCCGCACGAGGCGGCGGCCGACGCCCCCTCAATACATCTCTATGGCAGAGCCGGAGA
Source organism: Hyla sarda (assembly GCF_029499605.1). Classification (NCBI taxonomy): domain Eukaryota; kingdom Metazoa; phylum Chordata; class Amphibia; order Anura; family Hylidae; genus Hyla; species Hyla sarda. The sequence continues at coordinate 65,141,514 of NC_079194.1, read as the reverse complement.
TTGCCGAAGGCAGCGCTTCGGCTCTGCCATAGAGTTGTATTGAGGGGGCATGTCGGCCGCCGCCTCGTGCGGAGGTCGACACGCCCCCTTCCAGCGGGCTGTCGGGGCTCCGTACAGGAGATCGCGGGGGGCCCCAGGGGTCGGACCCCCCGCGATCTGCAACTTATCCCCTATCCTTAGGATAGGGGATAAGTTGCTCACCACTGAATCACCACTGGACTACTCCTTTAACATTGTAAACCGTATGTCAAACACATCATCCGGTTTAGTCCGTTTTGAGTCTTATACGGTTTTGTCCATTCATTCTCCCCCCCAAGTCCCACAAACTGTAGTCTACCACGATTTTTGGTGAAAAACTGTATTAAACCGTAAACGTTCTTTTTTTTAAACATGGGAGTCAATGGGAACCGTACAGAACTGTATGAGCTTACGGTTCCATCCGGCTTTCACCATACGGTTTTCGACTTTGCAGTTTTTTTTCTTGGAATTTCAATCAAACAAGTGGAACTTTATTCAAAATGGGATGAAAAGTTAAAACGTATACGTTTTTTCTCTTAAACGGCTGCAACCGGACATCTCTTTTACGGATGCAACTGGACATAATTTTTCAAACCTAATTTCAACCATATATGGGTTAAAATTTGTACACACGTTTTGACACAGTTTAGTCCGGTATTGAGGAATCAGTTTTTCATCAAAAACCTGATATGGGAACTGGATTGCAAAAACTGTTGAGTTTGCGGCCACTTGTGGGTCACATGACCCCATTTACTTATGCGACATGGCCATCCCTATCCTAGAGAACACAAACGGGCAGATAGAACTATTGTTGTCCACAATAAGCAGTTTCTAAACTGCTCTGAATAAATGGTTGTCCTGGGACACACAGATACCGCAGGGCTATGGCCGGGGCCGCCTTGACGCGTTTCGTTCCCCATTTATGATGACAGGCCGGTGACTGCGAGCCGGTCAGTATCCCGCCAAAACCGCCAAGGGCTCCAAAACCCCTCTACACACTGCGCCGCGTAACTCTGTCAGCCGGTACATGAAGCTACAGGACTCACCGGGATAACAGATCGCCGTTTGCCGGTCTTCAGCCGTCACCTCACACGCTGCTTATGGCGAACCGGTTTTTTTTTTTTTTTTTTCCTTCTCGCTCTATCTGAAACAGCAATTGCCTTTCAACGGCTGCGCCCGCGTTGGCTTGTGGGACGTGTAGTTCTGGCTCCCGCTTGTCTGCTCCACTGAGTCTGCGTAAGAAACTACAAGTCCCGTGAGGCTTTGGGCGATGACTACGAGAAGCGGGAGGAGTGGTTGCATTGCGAAGTTTCTATTGCACAATCGCACGCCCATGTTGTGTGGGGTGAGAGATAGCGGCTTATGATTCATGGCGCCGGAAATTAAAGATATATAAATAAATAACTAAAAAGATTAACCCCTTCCCTGGCATGTCTTTTTTTTTTTTTTCTTTTTTAATGACCAAGCAATTGTTTTAGTTTTTCCATTGTCACCTTCCAAGTGGCGTAAGTTTTTTTTATTTTTCCATTGCAAAAACCATATGAGGGTTTGTTTTTCGTGGGATAAGTTGTACTTTTTTTCATATCTTAATGATGATTTTTTTTATTAACTTTAGTTTTTCTTTTGCTAGTCAAATGAGAAAAAAAATAAAAAATTTTTGTTATTTGCGTTTTGGCTTTTTTAATTATGCCATTCACCGTACGGTAAAGTACGATTACAGCAATACCACATGTATATTGTTTTTGCTTTACTTCGTTGCCATAATACAGTGCTTTCTAAACAGTGTGACTCCAGCTGTTGTAAAACTACAACTCCCAGCATGCCCGGAGAGCTTTTGGCTTTCTGGGCATACTGGCAATTGTAGTTTTGCAACAGCTGAAGACGCGCTGTTTGAAAAACACTGCCACAATAAACATTGGAAAAAAATTATTGACATGACTTTTATTTTTCACCTGGTGACAAAAGGATGATGCTTATTTCCATCAGTTTCCCATAACCTCTTCAAGACGCAGGGTGTACATGTACGCCCGCTCCCTTGCTATGACGCAGGGACACAAGCAGGGTGGTCCCGGCAGCTATCAACGGCCAGGACCCGTGTCTAATGCCGGACATCACTAATTGCGGTGATCCCCGGCATTAAGCCCTTAGACGCGGCAATCAACTTTGATAGAAAATCAAGTCTAAAATGAAAAAAAAAAAAAAAGCATTTCCAGCAGCTCAGTCGGGCTGATCGGAATCACCGCAGTGTCCTGATCAGCTTACAGGACAGCAGGAGGTCCCTTACCTGCCTCCTTGCCATCTGATCTCCTCTTCAATGCTCCAGCAAGGCTCACCAGGCTGAAGCAATCGAGCACAGATAACACTGATCAATGCTATGCTGTGGCAAATCATTGAACAGTGAGCAAAGCAAGTGTGTTCCAGCTCACCCCAGCAAGCGCCCCCAGAAACGTGTCACATTACCCTCCATGTCTGTTTGGAATAAAGGACTAAAGATTTTATACCAAGCTTAACCCCTTAAGGACCCAGGGCATATGGGTACGCCCTGGCTCCCTGGTAGTTAAGGACCCAGGGCATACCTGTACGCCGGGCGGGGACCGGGATAACTGCTGTTATCTATGAGCAGGCTTCCCCTGCAATTTTTTTTTCATTTTCACAAGGAAGAATAGGGAAAAAGCCCCCAAAAATTTGCAACCCCATTTCTTCTGAGTAAGAACATACCCCATATGTGGATGTAAAGTGCTCTGCGGGCGCACTACAATGCTCAAAATAGAAGGAGCGCCATTCGGATTTTGGAAAGAGAATGTCCGAAATTGAAGGCCATGTGTGTGTGTACAAAGCCCCCATAGTACCAGAACAATGGACCCCCCACATGTGACCCTATTTTGAAAACTACACCCCTCATGTAATGTAATAAGGTGTACAGTGAGTATTTACACCCCACAGGTGTCTGACAGATCTTTGGAACAGTCGTCCGAGAAAATGAAAAATTTATTTTTTCATTTGCACAGCCCACTGTTCCAAAGATCTGTCAAATGCCAGTGGGGTGTAAATACTGTACACCTTATTACATTATGTGAGGGGTGTAATTTCCAAAATGGGGTCACATGTGGGGGGGGGGGTACCATTGTTCTGGCACCACGGGAGCTTTGTAAACGCACATGGCTCCAAACTTCTATTCCAATCAAATTTTCTCTCCAAAAGTTCAATGGCGCTCCTTCTCTTCTGAGCATTGTAGTTCACCCGCAGAGCACTTTCATCCACATATGGTGTATTTCCATACTCAGAAGAAATGGGGTTACAAATTTTGGGAGGCTTTTTCTCCAATTACCCCTTGTGAAAATGAAAAATTTGGGTTAACACCAGCATTTTAGTGAAAAAAAATCTAATTTTTCATTTTCATATCCAACTTTAGCAGAAATTTGTCAAGCACCTGTGGGGTGTTAAGGCTCACTGTACCCCTTGTTACTTTCCTTGAGGGGTGTAGTTTCCAAAGTAGTATGCCATTTTTTTTTTTTTTTTTTGCTGTTCTGGCACCAGAGGGTCTTCCTAAATGGGACATGCCCCCCATAAACCATTTCAGGAAAATTTGCTTTCCAAAAGCCAAATGTGACTTCTCTTCTGAGCATTGTAGTGCGCCAGCAGAGCAATTGACGTCCACACATGGGGTATTTCCATACTCAGAAGAGATGGGGTTACAAATTTTTGGGGGCATTTTCTCCTATTACCCCTTGTAGAAAAATAAAAGTTGTCAAACACCTGTGAGGTGTTAAGGCTCAGTGGAACCCTTGTTACGTTCCTTGATGGGTGTACTTTCCAAAATAGTATGCCATGTTGTTGTTTTTTTCTGTTCTGGCACCATAGGGGTTTCCTAAATGTGACGTGCCCCACAAAAGCCATTTCAGAAAAACTCACTGTCCAAAATCCCATTGTCGCTCCTTCCCTTCTAAGCCTTGTAGTGCACCCACAGACCACTTGACATCCACATATGAGTTATTTCCTTACTTGGGAGAAATTGTGTTACAAATTTTGGGGGGCTTTTTCTCCTTTAACCCCTTGCAAAATTTCAAAAACTGGATCTACAAGAACATGCGGGTGTAAAAAAATGAAGATTTTGAATTTTCTCCTTTACCTTGCTGCTATTCCTGTGAAACACCTAAAGGGTTAACACACTTACTGAATGTAATTTTGAATACTTTGAGGGGTGCAGTTTTTATAATGGGGTCAATTGTGGGGTATTTCTAATAAGAAGACCCCTCAAATCCACTTCAAAACTGAACTGGTCCCTGAAAAATTCTGATTTTGTGGAAAATTGATGCTATACTTTGAAGCCCTCTGATGTCTTCCAAAAGTAAAAACATGTCAACTTCATGATGCCAACATAAAGTAGACATATTGTACATGTGAATCAATATATAATTTATTTGGAATATCCATTTTCCTTACAAGCAGAGTTTTAAAGTTAGAAAATTGCTAAATTTTCATGAAATTTTGGGATTTTTCACCAAGAAAGGATGCAAGTAACAATGAGAATTTACCACTGTGTTAAAGTAGAATATGTCACGAAAAAGCAATCTCGGAATCAGAATAATCGCTAAAAGCATTCCAGAGTTATTAATGCATAAAGTGACAGTGGTCAGAATTGCAAAAGGGCTCAGTCCTTAAGGGATTAAGGAGTATCTATCACTTAACTAAACTTTTAATATATTGTTCCTTATGTAATTATAAGACACTTTGCTATTTGCCAGCGGTAAAAGAACTTCACTTTATTTCACGATCAGACATCAGTAAAAGCACTCACATGGCAGTCCATAAAAACAGGAACGCTGAAACATGCATGACGACATTTCTGGTCTTGCAACCTTTATCAAATGCATTTTTATGGACTGCCGTGTGAGTGCTTTTACTGATGTCTGATCGTGAAATAAAGTGAAGTTCTTTTACCGCTGGCTACTTGCTGTTTTCTACATTGCGTTGGAGATTTGCCGTGCGGACGGGTCGTGGGAGCTGACTTCTCTTGCTTGACACTTTGCTATTTACTTGGTCTTAAAAAAAAATTTCACTAAAATGCTGATGTTACCCTAAATTTTTCATTTTCACAAGGGGTAATTGGAGAAAAAGCCCCCCAAAATGTGTAACCCCATTTCTTCTGAGTAAGAACATACCCCATATGTGGATGTAAAGTGCTCTGCGGGTGAACTACAATGCTCAGAAGAGAAGGAGCGCCATTGAGCGTTTGGTGAGAGAATTTGGTTGGAATAGAAGTTGGGGGCCATGTGCGTTTACAAATCCCCCCGTGGTGCCAGAACAGTGGACCCCCCCCCCACATGTGACCCCATTTTGGAAACTACACCCTTAAAGAATTTAATAAGGGGTGCAATGTACATTTACACCCCACTGGCGTTTGACAGATCTTTGGAACAGTGGGCTGTGCAAATGAAAAATAAAATTTTTCATTTTCACGGACCACTGTTCCAAAAATCTGTCTGACACATGTGGGGTGTAAATGCTCACTGTACCCCTTATTACATTCCGTGAGGGGTGTAGTTTCCAAAATAGGGTCACATTTGGGGGGGGTCCACTGTTCTGGCACTATGGGGGCTTTGTAAACACACAAAAACACACTTCAATTTCGGACACATTCTCTCTCCAAAATCCCAATGGCGCTCCTTCTCTTCTGAGCATTGTAGTGCACCAGCAGAGCACTTTACATCCACATATGGGGTATGTTCTTACTCAGAAGAAATGGGGCTACATTTGGGGGGATTTTTTCCTATTCTCTGTTATGAAAATGAAAAATTTAACACCAGCATTTTAGTGAAAAAAATTTTTTTTTTCATTTTCACATCCAACTTTAACAAAAATTTGTCAAACACCTGTGGGGTGTTAATGCTCATTATACCCCTTGTTATGTTCCGTGAGGGGTGTAGTTTCCGAAATGGGGTCACATGTGGGTATTTATTGTTTTGCGTTTATGTCAGAACCGTGCACTATGTACATAGTGCGCTCTCACTCCTGAGCCTTGTTGTGCGTCCGCAGAACATTTTACGCCCACATATGGGGTATTTCCGTATTCAGGAGAAATTGCGTTACAAATTTTGGGGGTCTTTTTTTTCCTTTTACCGCTTGTGAAAATTAAAAGTATGGGGCAACACCAGCATGTTAGTGTAAAAATAATTTTTTTTAACACTAACATGCTAGTGTAGACCCCAACTTTACCTTTTCATAAGTGGTAAAAGGAGAAAAAGACCCCCAAAATTTGTAACACAATTTCTCCCAAGTACGGAGATACCCCATATGTGGCCCTAAACTGTTTCCTTGAAATACAACGGCTCCAAAGCGAGAGAGCTCCATGTACATTTGAGGCCTGAATTTGGGATTTGAATCCACCACAAAAATACCCCACGGCAGTGTTTCCCAAACAGGGTGTCTCCAGCCGTTGCTGTTGCAAAACTCCCAGCATGCCTGGACAGTCATATTTTACTTTTTATTTTGTGTAGTGTAGTGTAGTGCTTTTAGGATACATTCACACTGTTGGGTTTACAGTGAGTTTCTCGCTGGGAGTTTGAGCTGCGGCTGAAAATTTGCTGCATCTCAAACTTGCAGCAGAAAACTTGCTGTACATCCACCGGTGTGAATGTACCCTGTACATTCACATGGGGGGGGGGGGGGGCAAACCTCCAGCTGTTGCAAAACTACAACTCCCAGCATGCACTGACAGGCCATACATGCTGGGAGTTGTAGTTATGGAACAGCTGGAGGCACATTGGTTGCGAAACACTGAGCGTTTGTTACTTAACTCAGTGTTTTCGCGACCAGTGTGCCTCCAGCTGTTGCAAAACTACAACTCCCAGCATGTAAAGTCTCTCAGTGCATGCTGGGAGTTGTATTTTTGCAACAGCTGGAGGCACACTGGTTGCGAAACACTGAGTTAGGTAACAAACTCGGTTTCACAACCAATGTGTCTCTGCAACAATCAGCATGCATTGACAGTCGAAGGGCTGAGAGTTGTAGTTTTGCAACAGCTGGAGGCACACTGCTACAACTCCCAGCATGCCCTTTGGTAGTCTGTGCATGATGGGAGTTGTAGTTATGCAACAGCTGAATGCACACTTTTTCATAGAAAAAATGTGCCTCCAGCTGTTGCATAACTACAACCCCCAGCATGCACAGACTACCAAAGGGCATGTTGGAAGTTGTAGTTGGAACTCCAGCTGTTGCAAAACTACAACTCCCAGCATGCCCTTTGGCTTTGCATTCTGTGAGTTGTTGCTAAGCAACAGTAGGAAGTGAACAAGCCTCACCTCCTGTTGTATCCTGCCGCCGGGACCGCCGCCGCTGTATCCTGCCGCCGGGACCGATCTTGCTGCTCCTGTCACCGCCACCAATCCTGAGGGGACCCCCGCCGGACCAGGGAAAGGTAGGAGATCTCCGCTCCGATCGCCATCCCGATCACTGCCCAGCAGGTCCGTTATTGGTTGGTCTGACCCATCAATCACGTGATCGTGAGGCGGCACCCGTGCCACCTCACTCCTGCTGGGTAAGGGTGAATGGGGCTGTCTCGGACAGCCCCATTCACCCTTTTTTTCTGGGTCACCAGAGACCCGATTGACCCGGAATAGCCACAAATCGCCAATCAGATTTGCTGCAATAGATATCAGCAGTCATCCCTTTCCGATCACCGCGTCCGGAGACGTGGTGATCCAGGAAAGCTGTGCCGTAAATGTACGGCGCTGTGTGCTAAGTACTTCTTAGCAGCGCCGTACATTTACGGTGCTCGTCCTTAACCCCTTCACGATGAGCGACGTACATGTACGGCGCCGCAAAGTGTCACTTGGCGCGTGGCGACGTACATGTACATTGCAGGGTTCCAGAAGCGCCGCGTCACCGGTAGCGGTGATCGGGCCGGGATGACTGCTGTTATCTAACATCATCCTGAGACCCCCCCCATGACCGCGATGGGCGCAAATCGCAGGTCAATTCTGGGGGGGTTAAAGTTCAGTTCCCCCGCTTTACCCACCTATCGGTGTCCGGGCAAAACGGGGGAACTGTACAGGAGTGGTCGGCGCCGAAGGTCCCTTACCTGGATCCCGGATCCCGGATCCCCGAGCGCGATCCTCCCCCACGTGCGGCGGGGGCGGCAGCAATACTTCCGGGTCCTGCTAGGTGAGTTGTTGCCTAGCAACATCCGGAGGGCCACAGTTTACAGTGGTCTCTAAACCGTGGCCCTCCAGATGTTGCAAAACTACAACTCCCAGCATGCCCAGACAGCTGTTTGCTGTGTGGGCATGCTGGGACTTGTAGTTTTGCAATATTTAGAGGGGTTCAGGTTGTAGATCACTAAGTGGTCTCAAACTGTAGCCCTCCAGATGTTGCAAAACTACAAATTTCAGCATGCCCAGACAGCAGTTTGCTGTCTGGGCATGCTGCGAGTTGTAGTTTTGCAACATCTGGAGTGCCACAGTTTTAAGATCACTGGACAGTGATTTACAACCTGAACCCCTCTAAATCTTGCAAAACTACAACTCCCAGCATTCACAAACATCATAAGGCTGTCTTGGCATGCTGGGAGTTGTACTTGCGTGCCTCCAGCCATTGCATAACTACATCTCCCAGCATGCCCTTCCGCAATCAGTACATGCTGGGAGTTGTAGTTTTGCAACAGCTGGAGGCACACTGGTTGGAAAATACTAAGTTAGGTCATAGAACCTAACTCAAGGTATTCCAACCAGTGTGCCTCCAGCTGTTGCAAAACTACAACTCCCAGCATGCATGGTCTGTCAGTGCATGCTGGAAGTTGTAGTTTTGACCCCCCTCCCATGTGAATGTACAGGCTACATTCAAACTGGCGGCAGATTACAGTGAGTTCCACGCTACAAATTTGAGCTGCGGCAAATTTTCCGCCGCAGCTCAAACTCCTAGCGGGAGACTCAGTGTAATCCTCCGTCAGTGTGAATGTAACCTAAAAACACTACACTACACTAACATAAAATAAAGAGTAAAACACTACACTACACTAACATAAAATAAAGAGTAAAACACTACATATATACGTACACTGCCCCCCCCACCACCCCCCTCCCCAATAAAAATGAAAAAACGTATTGTACGGCAGTGTTTCTAAGATGGAGCCTCCAGCTGTTGCAAAACAAAAACTCCCAGCATTTCTGGACAGCAATTGACTGTCCAAGCATGCTGGGAGTTTTACAACAGCTGGAGGCACCCTGTTTGGGAATCACTGGCATAGAATACCCCTATGTCCACCCCTATGCGAGTCCCTAATTCAGGCCTCAAATGCGCATGGCGCTCTCACTTTGGAGCCCTGTCGTATTTCAAGGCAACAGAAAAGGGTCACATATGGTGTATCGCCGTACTCGGGAGAAATTGCCTAACAAATTTTGGGGGGCTTTTTCTCCTTATACCTCTATGAAAAGGAACAGTTGGGGTCTACACCAGTATGTTAGTGTAAAAAAATTTACAGTTACATGCTGGTGTTGCCCTATACTTTTCATTTTCACAAGAGGTAAAAGGGAAAAACACCCCTCAAAATTTGTAACGCAATTTCTCCCGAGTACGGAGATACCCCATATGTGGGCGCGAAGTGCTCTGGGGGCGCACAACAAGGCCCAGAAGGGAGAGTGCGCCATGTACATTTAAGGTGATTTGCACATGGGTGGCTGATTGTTACAGCGGTTCTGACAAACGCAAAAAAAAAACACACCCACATGTGACCCCATTTTGGAAACTACACCCCTCACAGAATGTAATAAGGGGTGCAGTGAGAATTTACACCCCACAGGTGTCTGACGGATCTTTGGAACAGTGGTCCGTGAAAATGAAAAATTTTGCACAGCCCACTGTTCCAAAGATCTGTCAGATGGGCTCCATCCTTAAGGGGTTGAAGGGGTTCTCCGGTGGAAAACTTTTTTTTTTTATGAACTGGTGCCAGAAAGTTAAACAGATTTGTAAATTATTTCTATTAAAAAATCTTTATCCTTTTGGTACTTTCTAGCAGCTGTATGCTACAGAGGAAATTCTATTCTTTTTTAATTTATTTTTGTGTTGTCCACAGTGCTCTCTGCTGACACCTCTGTCCGTGTCAGGAACTGTCCAGAGCAGCATAGGTTTGCTATGGGGATTTTCTCCTGCTCTGGACAGTTCCTGATATGGGCATTAGGTGTCAGCAGAGAGCACTGTGGACAACACAAAAAATAAATAAAAAAAATAAAGATTTTCCTCTGTAGCAAACAGCTGCTAAAAAGTAGTGGAAGGATTAAGATTTTTTAATAGAAGTAATTTACAAATCTGTTTAACTTTCTGGTACCAGTTCATTTAAAAAAAAAAGTATTCCACTGGAGTACCCCTTTAAGGACTCAAAAATTATAACGCGTTCAATTTTGCAAATACAGACCCATAAAAGCACTTGTTTTTTGTGTCACATATTGTACTTTGTAATGACATTACTTATATTATAACATAATCTGCGGTGAAACAAAAATTTAACTATTTGTGGGGGGAAATAAAGAAAAAAAAAACGCCATTTTGCAACTTTTTAGGGCTTCCGTTTCTAGGCAGTGCACTTTTCGGTAAAAAATGACACATTATCTTTATTCTGTAGGTTTATAAGGTTACAGGGACACCCAATTTATGTAAGTTTTATTTATTTTACTACTTAAAAAAAACCTATAACTACATGCACCAAAATTAGAATGTTTAAAATTGGCATCTTCTGACCCCTATAAGTTTTTATTTTTGTGCGTATGGGGATATATGAGGGCTTATTTTTTGAGCCGTGGTCTGTAGTTTTTATCGGTACCATTTTTGTTTTGATGGGACCTTTTGATCGCTTTTTACTAATATTTTCATGGAATATAAAGTGACCAAAAGTTCACTATTTTTTTACGTGTATGCCATCGACGGTGCGGTTTAGCTAACCTTATATTTTAATAGTTCGGACATTTACACACGTGACGGTACCACATATGATTATTCTTTTTTATTATTACATTATTTAAAAAATTGTAACTTTCATTGCGGGGGGAGGGGGGGGCTTATTCACATGTATTCTCCAATTTTTTTATACCACTTTTTACTTTTTTTTTTAGTCCCCTTAGGGGGCTATACTATGCAATCTTCTGATTGCATACACAGTTCAATGCTATGTCATTGCACAGCATTGATCAGTGTTACCGGCGCTCTGCTGCTCTAACCTGCTGCGCAGGTATGGAGCACCAGATCGCCGATCGGATGATGAGGAGGCAGGTGAGGACCCTCCTGTCGTCCAGTAAGCTGACCGGGACAGCTCCGCTGAGCTGCCGGGATAACTTCACTTTCAGTTTAGATGCCGCGATCAACTTTGATTGCGGCATCTAAAGGGTTAATGCTGGGCATCGGCCCGATTGTCAATGCCAGGCATTAGCCGTGGGTCCTGGCTGCCTGTAGCAACCGGGAAACACAGGGTTTAACCCGTTCTCCGCTTGTGAGAACAGTTTAAACCCCGTTAGCGGGACACAGGACGTACAGGTATGCCCTGAGTCCTTAAAGGGGTATTCCAGGATTTTTTTTGTATTTGACTATGCTACAGGAGCTGTAAAGTTAGTGTAGTTCATAATATAGTGTCTGTACCTGTGTGTGATGGTTTTCTCACAATTCTTATGTGATTTTTACTCCAATATTTATTTTTACCAGCATACAAAATGACTGTTGTCTCAGATTTTTCCCAGCTTGCAATGCGGCCAAGACCTGACTTACTAGTCAGCTGATGACATGGAGCCTGTCTGCTTCAATAGGTGGAGCGATCGCTTGGTGGGAGAGAGATCAATCTGCAACAGCTGTAGGCACCCTGATTGAAAACCACACTGATTTGAATGGATGCAGCTCATTTATGTTCAATGGGTGTTGTGGCTGATGTGTGGGAGGGTGGAAGATAGAATTGTAGAATTTGTAGTCAAAAATAGAAAAGTCAAAGGAAATACTAGTTCACAAACAGCTAGACGCAGTGTTATGGTAATCTCACAACATAGCCATTTAGCCCCAAGACAAGCGCAGATCCTTCCTAAGCATGTCCATTACTGTCTGCCAGGTACGTACTAAAATCACCTTATGGTGGATAACCCCTTTAAGGACTTGGGAACGGGGGAGTACCCATATGCTTTGCATCCTTAAGCATACTGGAGCGCATTGTCCTCCCCTCATAAGTGCATACCACAAACATACATCTAAGTGGTGTACAATTTTCTTACTGTTAAACTCTTAAGGGCATAGATACTGTGAAAGGCCGGCCAAAACTACACATCTGCTGGTGTTGTAGACAAATACTGTTTAAGCGTAGTGAAGTGTATTGTACTCCCCTCATATATGCACTAAGTATGTCAGGCAGAAAAATGCCAGGACGTGCACAGAGGAGTGGCAGAGGCCTAAATTCATCAGGCAGAGGTTGCAGTAGAATAGGGGTGAGTGGCAGCAGGAGTTGCAGCAAGAGGCCTGAGCTCCCGGTATCAGCTAGACGTCGTGTCTCGATTAGCAACCCATCTGCCGTCATCGATTGGTTAACACGGTCATCCACTTCTTCACAAGTGGCATCTGACACCCCCAGTCAACAGTCGGTGGGTTCCTCAGACACAACCCTTAGTTGGCATGGCCCGGGAGCAGTCCCTGTCCTCCCATTGCCTCTGTCTTATGCTGTTCCATCTCCTAGATAAGTATCTTATGCTGTGGGTTCAGCTCCACTATTTACTGAGGACGATCTAATAGAGAACAGTCAGCAGCTACTGCCCAGCCAAGAAGCGGAGGAGACATCCACCGCTTCCTTCGCTAGGCGGGCAAGTAGTGATGATGAGAGTTACGTGGGAGATAGTGTCGCTAGCGTACAGGCTCCTGAAGCAGACACTGTTGAGGAACCTGAGGAGGACATCAGTGACGTGCAGACAATGAACTCAATGATGATGAAGCTGATCACACTTGGGAGCTAAGTGCAGAAGAGGCTTCATCATCATCAGAAGAAGAGGGTTGCAGGTTGCCCGTGAGGCTGCAGCTGAGCCAGCAAGGTGGTAGCATGTTTGGCAGTCAGCATGGTGGCAGAAGTGGAAATTCTGGAGCCAAACATGCCCGGGGGAGACCAACTACTTAGCAGCAGCCTGCCTTCCCGGAAGGTAGTGGAACAGGGGTTCCTGGAGTCGGCGGCAGTAGCAGTCAATCAGTGAGGACTGTTGGTGGGAAAATCAGCTACTCAGCAGTGTGGCAGTTTTTCATCAAGCATCCGGAGGATGTTAACCTGGCCACATGGAAGATGTGTCGGCAGAAGGTGAAGCGTGGCCAGGGTCGCAATGTTGGCACCTGCGTCAACATATGCATCGTCACAATAAAGCAGCCTGGGAGAACTGTGGCTCTGATGTGGTGATCCAGCCTGCTGCATCAGCCAGTGTAACACCGCTCCCTGTTTCAGCCAGCCAAGGCTCCACCACCTCAGCCAAAGGGAGCTGTGTGTCATATCCATGTTCTGTCGCTCCAGATGCTCCTGCTCCTCCTACTACGAGTCATTCATTCCGCCACCAATCCATCGGCGAAGCCATGTACAAGAGACAACAGTATGCGCCCACTCATCCAACGGCGCAAAAGTTGAATGTGCTCCTGTACAAATTGCTGGTGCTGCAGTCCCTCCCTTTTCAAGTGGTGGAATCTGCACCTTTCAGAGAACTGATGGCTTGTGCTGAGCCGAGGTGGAGAGTCCCAAGCCGTCATTTCTTTCCAAAGAAGGCAGTACCAGCCCTGCACAATTTTGTGGAACAGAAGGTGGGCCAGTCCTTGTGCCTGTCAGTGTGTACCAAAGTGCATGGCAGCGCCGACGTGTGGAGCTGTTATTACGGTCAGGGACAATACATGTCTGTTATGATTCGGCTAGCTGGATGTGGATCCACTGTGTCAGCGAGGGATTGGCGTGGACCGTGTCGGTGGACCGGTTCTAGGGTTTCTACTGGTTTTCACCAGAGCCCGCCGCAAAGCGGGATGGTCTTTCTGCGGCGGTAGCAACCAGGTCGTATCCACCGGCAACGGCTCAACCTCGCTGACTGCTGAGAAGGCGTGGGACAGAAGGACTAGACAGAGGCAAGGTCAGACGTAGCAGAAGGTCGGGGCAGGCGGCAAGGTTCGTAGTCAATGAGGATAGCAGAAGATCTGGAACACAGGCTTTGGACAACACTAACGCTTTCTCTAGCACAAGGCAACAAGATCCGGCAAGGAAGTGCAGGGGAAGTGAGGTAATATACACAGGGAGCAGGTGGAAGCCAATTAGACTGATTGGGCCAGGCACCAATCACTGGTGCACTGGCCCTTTAAATCTTAGAGAGCTGGCGCGCGCGCCCTAGAGAGCGGAGCCGCGTGCGCCAGAACATGACAGCCGGGGAGCGGGACAGGTAAGTGGCTTGGGATGCGATTCGCGAGCGGGCGCGTCGCGCTATGCGAATCGCATCCCCATCATGAATGACAGTGCAGCGCTCCCGGTCAGCGGGTCTGACCGGGGCGCTGCAGAAAGGAGAACGCCGCGAGCGCTCCGGGGAGGGGCAGGGACCCGGAGCGCTCGGCGTAACAATGTCGTTTACGGCCCACTGGGTGAATGTGGTTCTTGCACAGCCACAACAGCAACTTGGACAGGTCCCGCCGCTTCTGCCTTCACACTCTCCAGCCGTTGGTCCTGTGACAGTGTATGACTCTGCCTCCTTATCCTCCACCATGTCCTCAACCTCCACTGCACGGCCATGTGAAGTACAGCCTCCATGCTGTTCTTCACATGGTTTGCTTTGGCGAACGGAGTCACACAAAGAGGAACTTCTAAAAGTAATTCATCAAGAAATCAAATCATGGCTTACGCCCTGAAAACTGTAAATAGGAACCATGGTGACCGACAACAGGAAGAACATCTTGTCTGTGACAAGTAAACCTGAGACATGCGCCCTGTATGGATCACGTGTTCACTCTTGTTGTCAGCCACTATATGGTCTGCTCTTGCTGCCGCCAACTCCAGGGTGTGCCATTCAGCCACTATATGATTTCCTCATGCTTCCGCCACCTTCAGGCTGTGTCACTGTACTGCCATGTGGTCTCCTCATGCTGTTGGCACATTAAATAAAACTTTTTAGTTTCCTCTATTTGAAATCTTCAATTTAAATGTTAAATGGTCCCTATGGTCTCATCACACTGTTGCCACCTCCAGGCTGGGTCATTGAGCCACTATATGGTCTCCTCATGCTGCCGCCACCTCCACGCTGTGTCATTCAGCCACTAGATGTTCTCCTCATTCTGATGCCACCTCCAGACTCTGTCATAGTGCCCTGCTCTGCGACAGTGATTCTAATAGCGATGTCTCTAATTTGCATGTCATACGGAATAACAGTATTATTTAATTGTCATTCATTTGTATTAAAAATGTCATTAGCCATTTTTAATACAGATTCGCTGCGAATAAATTCGGATTGAACCAAATTTTTGGGAAAATTCTGCGAATCGGCCGAATCAAATTTTTCAAAAAATTCGCTCATCTCTAATGTCAATGGCTGGAAGAACCGACCAATCAGAATGGACATTTCACTGGTAAAACCCCTGTATTACTGAAGTGTATGCACTGTCTGGCAGCGCCCCCTACAGTACAGGGAGGTATTACATTTTCTGTACTACTCTTTAAGGGTATGTTCACACTACGGAGTGTGAAGGGAATCCCCGCTCGCAGAATTCCGCGAGCGGAGATTCAGCCTGGCAGCCGACGGCGGTGGTAGGACTGCGCGGCACTGCGCCGTCACCATTGACTATGCAGTACTTGCGGACTTCCGCTGAAATTCCGCAGTGTGAACGGGTCTCGCGGAGACCCATTCACACTAATGTTAAGTTCACACCGCGGAATTCCTTAGTGTGAACATACCATAACTGTGTCACGGTTAGCTGAACACCAGGGAAGGGCGGCTCCATTTTACTTTTTTTTAGGACACTGTGTGTACTGTACAGGACCCTGAAGAAATTCCTGTTCTCTACATATAGACAGTGATTACAGCTCCCAGTAGATCTTTCTTACTTTTATATGTAAGGATTTGCTTCATCTGTATTAGTTATCTACAAATTTTTCTTTAATCCTCACTTTTTCCTATTTTTGTTTGACATGTTGGGGATTCAGAACCAATTACCGGGTTTCCATAGAGTTATGGTCTCAACCTACAATGGTTTCAACATACAATGGCCCTCCTGGAACCAATTAATGTTGTAACTAGAGGGACTACTGTATAGTAGCAGAGCAAAAGACTACACATCATAATACAGACTGTACTGTATATGTTTATATTAATTAAAGGAGTACTCTAGTGCAGAGTATTCCTGCTCCGTTCTGCCCGGGCTGCAAAATAAATGAAAATGAACCATCACTCACCTCCCTGGGTTCCCGCGGAGCGCCACTACAGCTGTTCGGTCCTCCGGTCCATCTCCTTCATACTTCCGGGTGTAACGAAGCGTCACATGGCGCTCAGCCTATTGCCGTCCGAGGCTAAACATCGCGGCGGCCGGCGATAGGCTGAGCGCCATGTGACGCTTCGTTACACCCGGAAGTATGAAGAGGATGGACTGGAGGACCGATCAGCTGTAGTGGCGCTCCGCGGGAACCCAGGGAGGTGAGTGATGGTTCATTTTCATATATTTTGCAGCCCGGGCAGAACGGAGCAGGAATACTCTGCACTAGAGTACTCCTTTAATTTAAATAAAACAAAACCATACTATTATAAGAGTATAGCACAGGGGTCTCCAAACTGTGGACATCCAGATGTTGCAAAACGACAACACCCAGCATGCCCGGACAGCCAACGGCTGTCCGGGCATGCTGGGCGTTGCGGTTTTGCAACATCTGGAGGTTCACATTTTGCAAACCACTGTTATAACGTCTTTCTATTTTACACTTTATGTGCACAACTTTCGGGTTTATCAAATTCGGGTTATCAAATTCCGTACCGCCGGTTAATATTCCATGCGAAAATAAATAATAAAAAAATTCCACAGCGTGTGGGTGAGATTTTTTTTAAAAACATTAACCCATTGCTAGTGTATTTCACTGCAGAATTTTCATGCGGAAATTTGCCTAGAAAATCTGCTAAATTTCCGCCCCGTGTGAACGTTCCCTAAAAGGTAGACATGCATTTGTAGCTCAGGCTGGAGTGGCGTGACATGAGGCAGTGTAGGAATGACTCCTGTGTGCCAGTGATAGCCTTTCTTCTCTAGGACCCATGCAGCAGAGCTGTCGAGGAAGGTGGAGCCTCCACTCTGAAGCCTGGAAATGAAAGTAGCGAAATCCACTGGGTAGAAAAACTGGCTTCTATAGCAACATATGCTACATTATAGGGCACGTTGTTTCCTACAAGAACCTCGCTGATCCTGCGGAGGAACCCATGCCTATCTCTAGACAGCTGCTAAGGTATGAGAGGTGGGGGGTGTAAGGGGGGCTGCATCTGGGCTTTCCAGGCAACTACATAGTGGAGCAGGAAGTTTGTTCCCCCCAGAAGAGCCGAATACTACATCCTGTCCTGCAGGTCATGTAGCATGTCGTTCCTCGCCTCTCCTCTTCCTGCATGTGATCAGTGACAGGCTCACGTCCACCAGCTCTTCTGTTGGGTGATGGAAAAATAGTAAAAACATTTTCTGCAAAGGCCTGTGTACACGAGCGGCTATTGATCCAGTGTGAACAATAACAAGCCGTTCCTTTTTAAAAATTTTATTTTTTACAAGTGGTTACTATCTGTGATCACACGATGAATTGCCCGCTGTACTTGTACCCGTGTACACATAGCGACTATCTGTGATCGCAGGGTGACTTGCCCCCCTGTACTTGCATCTGATTATATATTGCGACTATACGTGATCATAGGGTTAATTGCCCCTTGTATTTGTACCTGAATACATATAACGACTATACGTGATCATTGGGTAAATTGCCCCCTGTACCTGCACGTGTTTACACATAGCGACCATGATCACAGGGTGAATTGCCCCCTGTACTGGCATCTGATTATATATAGCGACTAGACGTGATCATAGGGTTAATTGCCCCTTGTATTTGTACCTGAATACATATAACGACTATACGTGATCATTGGGTAAATTGCCCCCTGTACCTGCACGTGTTTACACATAGCGACCATGATCACAGGGTGAATTGCCCCCTGTACTTGCATCTGATTATATATAGCGACTATACGTGATCATAGGGTTAATTGCCCCTTGTATTTGTACCTGAATACATATAACGACTATACGTGATCATTGGGTAAATTGCCCCCTGTACCTGCACGTGTTTACACATAGCGACCATGATCACAGGGTGAATTGCCCCCTGTACTTGCATCTGATTATATATAGCGACTATACGTGATCATAGGGTTAATTGCCCCTTGTATTTGTACCTGAATACATATAACGACTATACGTGATCATTGGGTAAATTGCCCCCTGTACCTGCACGTGTTTACACATAGCGACCATGATCACAGGGTGAATTGCCCCCTGTACTGGCATCTGATTATATATAGCGACTAGACGTGATCATAGGGTTAATTGCCCCTTGTATTTGTACCTGAATACATATAACGACTATACGTGATCATTGGGTAAATTGCCCCCTGTACCTGCACGTGTTTACACATAGCGACCATGATCACAGGGTGAATTGCCCCCTGTACTTGCATCTGATTATATATAGCGACTATACGTGATCATAGGGTTAATTGCCCCTTGTATTTGTACCTGAATACATGTAACGACTATACGTGATCATTGGGTAAATTGCCCCCTGTACCTGCACGTGTTTACACATAGCGACCATGATCACAGGGTGAATTGCCCCCTGTACTTGCACCCGTTTATACACAGTGACTAACTATAATCATAGGGTGAATTGCCTCATGTATTTGTACCCATTTACACAGTGACTCTCTGTTTATATACAGTGGTCCCTCAACATACGATGGTAATTCGTTCCAAATGAACCATCGTTTGTTGAAACCATCGTATGTGGAGGGAGCCGTGCAATGTTAAATATAGGAAGGTATACTCACCTGTCCTCGCCGCTCCGGACCGTCACCGCTGCCCTGGATGTCGCCGTCCATCACTGTCGCCGCGTCCCCATGGTGTCCCCGCCGCTCCAGAGCGTCTCTGCTGCCCGGGATCGTCGTTCCTTATCGCCGTCATCACGTCGCTGCTCCTATTGGATGACGGGACGGCGTGCGTGGCGACATGATGACGACGATGGAGAGCGACGGCAATGCAAGGGATCCCGAAGAGGCTGGTCCGGAGTGCCGGGGACAGGTAAGTGATTGTCACCAGACCACACGGGGCAACTGAGGCTGGGTTCACACTATGTTTTCTCCCATACGGGAGCGCATACGGCAGGGGGGAGCTAAAACCTCGCGCTCCCGTATGCCTTCGTATGCGCTCCCGTATGTCATTCATTTCAATGAGCCGGCCGGAGTGAAACGTTCGGTCCGGTCGGCTCATTTTTGCTCCGTATGCGCTTTTACGACCGGACCTCAAACCGTGGTTGACCACAGTTTTAGGTCCGGTTGTAAAA
Organism: Hyla sarda; assembly: GCF_029499605.1. Lineage (NCBI taxonomy): Eukaryota > Metazoa > Chordata > Amphibia > Anura > Hylidae > Hyla > Hyla sarda. The sequence goes on along the minus strand of NC_079194.1, from coordinate 65,121,911 downwards.
GCGCATACGGCGCAAAAATGAGCCGACCGGACCGAACGTTTCACTCCGGCCGGCTCATTGAAATGAATGACATACGGGAGCGCATACGGTCACATACGGGAGCGCGAGGTTTTAGCTCCCCCCTGCCGTATGCGCTCCCGTAAGGGAGAAAACGTAGTGTGAACCCAGCCTCAAACGGCTCTCCGGTGGCAGCTGAAGCAGTCTGCGCTGCCCGATAGCCGTTTATGCGATGGCCCGACATACAAAAGCATCGTATGTTGATGCTGCCTTCAACATGCGATGGCCTCTGAGAGGCCATCATATGTTGAAATTATTGTATGTCGGGGCCATCGTAGGTCGGGGGGTCACTGTATATATATATAGAGAGACCATCTACAATCATAGGGGAAATTGCCCCCTGTACTTGTATCCGTTCACATAGTGACTATACAAGATCACAGGGTGACTTGTCCAATGTACTTGTACCTGTTTATACATAGTGACTATCTGTAATGACAATTTCCTCCTGTACTTTCACCCGTTTACACATTGTGACTATACGTGATCACAGTAAATTGCCCCCTGTACTTGTATCCGTTCACATAGTGACTATACAAGATCACAGGGTGACTTGTCCAATGTACTTGTACTTGTTTATACATAGTGACTATCTGTGATGACAATTTCCTCCTGTACTTTCATCCGTTTACACATTGTGACTATACGTGATCACAGTAAATTGCCCCCCTGTACTTGTACCCCTTTAGGGTGCGTTCACACTGCGGAATCTCCGCTCGCTGAATTTCTTCGAGCGGAGATTCCGTCTGGATATACTTCGGATATACCGCTCAAGCAGGGTTTATTTGCGCCTTTTGGTTTACACATTTCTGCTGATTTTGAGTTGTAATCCACTGATTTTGCCAATACACATGATATGGAAGGGTTTTATGAACTGCGCCTTTTTGTGAAAAGGCGGAAAAAAAAGGCGCAAAGCCACTGAAAAATCTCTAAAACTGCACCAGCCCAGACTTAGCTTAGCTTTTTTGGTGGATGTGAAGAGAGAAATTTCAGAAAATGTGACCTGCACAAAATGTATCAAATGCTCAGTGACCATTTAATACATTTGGTGCTCCTACACATTACAGCACACAAAAAAGGTGTAGAAAAAGGCTTCACTTATACCTACAATAATAAATGCTTCACTTACACCTACAATAATAAATGCTTCACTTACACCTACAATAATAAATGCTACATTTACACCTACAATAATAAATGCCGGCCATAGTGACTATCCGTCATCACAGGGTGAATTGCCCCCTGTATTCGAAAACACATTTAAAAAGAATTATTATCATTGATCCCTGGATAACTTGCTCCTTGTTTTCGTACCCATTTACCTGTAGTGACTATCTTATTGCCCACTTTCCTTGTACCTGTTCAAACATAGTGATGTGATGGTTTACATGTAGTCACTACAGTGATCCCTCAACTTACAATGGCCTCAACATACAATAGTTTCAACATACAATGGTCTTTTCTGGACCATTGTAAGTTGAAACCAGACTCAACATACAATGCTATGGACAGTCCAGATCTGTGATACCTGTCAATGAACTGACCAATCAGAATGGGCATTCACTGGTAAAACTCCTGTATTACTGAAGCGTATGCACTGACTGGTGTCTGGTAGCGCCTCCCTACAGTACAGGGAGGTACTACATGTTTTGTACTACTCTTTGGGCCAGGGTTAGCTGCTCTTTTGGATACCAGGTGAGGGCGGCTCCATGTTACTTTTTTTTAGGACATTGCGTGCACTCTACAGGACCCCGAAGAAGCTCCTGTCCTCTACATAGACCAGTGCTTCCCAAGCAGGGTGCCCCCAGCTGTTGCAAAACTACAACTCCCAGCATGCCCGGACAGCCTTTGGCTGTCCGGGCATGCTGGGAGTTGTAGTTTTGCAAAAGCTGGAGGCTCCCTGCTTGGGAAGCACTGACATAGACAGTGATTTACAGCTCCCAGCAGATCTTTCTTACTTTTATATGTAAGGATTTGCTTTATCTATATTAGTTATCTACTTATTTTTCTTTAATCCTCACTTTTTCCTATTTTTGGATGACATTTTGGTGCCTTTAGAACCAATTACCAGGTTTCCATAGTCATGATCTCAACATACAATGGTTTCAACATACAATGGTCGTCCCAAAACCAATTAATATTGTAACTTGAGGGACCACTGTATCTGTAATAACAGGGTATATTTCCCTTTATCATTGTCCGTTTACACATATTCGCTATCTATGATGCCAGGATTAAATGCTCCCTGTACCTGATAATTGATCGGTAAATGACAGAATGTGAATTTATTGATTATCATTGGAAATATAGTTTTTTCATAGAAAAATTACTTTTAATCACATTTAGATGGGTATCGCGTAAATTGACTTCCTCTGACTTATTTTAGCGCGGTATTACTAGTTTAATACGAAACACAAACACAACGATAATCGCTTGGCTAATCGGTAATTGTTTCGCAACTATAACACTGAAATTGCCAATGGAGATTGGTAATAAAAGGATATAGCAATCGTGTCTGGATTCTGTAGGGCACAATATTATAATGCTATTATTAAAGCCTGATATGTTGTATCCAGTAACAGGAACAATATTTACAGTGTTTTGCTGGATCATTAAGGGTTAAAGCATTGTTGCTAGGTAGATGTCGATCTGCTCAGCGAGGAGGATTTCGGGATTTATTTTGCTCTGGTTTGCGCCGCCTCATAGGTTTTCTTTCCACTCGTGCTTCACCGACATCTTTTTGAAGACCATCACCCTTTCAGTTGTATAGGGAAGGCGACGCCAAAATGGCGCCAGTAATGGGGACAATGTGTATATACGCGACTATACCCTCAAGTGGATGAGCCGCTCCTGTAGCAGCTCGGACTTTCCGCTTGGAGTTTGTTCCGTGTGGTCCCCGTAGTTTGAGAAGTGTCTCTGGGTATTGAGTCATGGTAGATGAGCAGCATCTGTACAGGCCGGAGTGTTAGTTGACCGCCGTATAAGGGCGCAGGTAATGGGGACGCCTCTGTAATGAATGGCATGAAGTGAAAGTAACCTACAGAGCTGATGCTGCATGTGTGCAGACGGTGTCCGGGGCTGGTGCTCGGTGCATGGCGTTTATGGGGGTTAACCTGTGTGAATCTGTAACTGTATAGGTTCAGCCACAGTGTGAACACAGGCCAGGTGTGCCAGGGACTTGTAGTTCTTGTTCTGCAGTGACTTCAGCAATGTCTTCTAAGAAAGGAGAAAAGAAGAAGCGGGCCCATATACTGCAGCCTGAGGAGGGCTCCACCGAGTTCACCATGTTCAGTCTGATGACCGAACTGCACGCCAGAGGCATAGAAGATGGTGCATACCGGTGGTGCCTGCAAGAGAAAGCCGATCCCAAGAAGACCGTCATTGTCAACTTCATCCCAGCGGACATGCCCGATGGGGTGATATGTTCTGTGGTGGCCAGAGCCTTGAATCGGGGACTGGTAAGAATTGTGGACTTTATCAAATCAGATGCAATGGCTTATCAGTCCGTTCTTATAGAGGCAGAAGGGGAAATAGGGGAGAATTCTTGCCCAACGCTTATCAGCTGTGATGACTGCCCATTGGGGTACTGGATAATGGCGGCTCCTGTAGAAGATAAGGAAGTGAAGTCCACAGATCCAATAGAAGAGCTTAATGCAAACAAGCCTCTCCCTGCAAGTAATTCCTTACCCACAAGGGACGCTCCCTCTGCAAAGAGCATGTCTGCTGCAAAAGATGCTACCCCTACAGCAAAGGTTGCCCCCCCTGCAAAGGGCACGTCTGCTGCAAAAGATGCTACCCCTACGGCAAAGGATGCCCTCCCTGCAAAGAGCACGTCTGCTGCAAAAGATGCTACCCCTACGGCAAAGGATGCCCTCCCTGCAAAGGGCACGTCTGCTGCAAAAGATGCTACCACTACAGCAAAGGATGCCCTCCCTGCAAAGGGCAGGTCTGCTGCAAAAGATGCTACCCCTACAGCAAAGGATGCCCTCCCTGCAAAGGGCACGTCTGCTGCAAAAGATGCTACCCCTACAGCAAAGGATGCCCTCCCTGCAAAGGGCAGGTCTGCTGCAAAAGATGCTACCCCTACAGCAAAGGATGCCCTCCCTGCAAAGGGCACGTCTGCTGCAAAAGATGCTACCCCTACAGCAAAGGACACCCCGGCTGCTAAGCATTCCCCCCCTGCAAATGGCACATCTGTTGCAAAGGATACTCCCCCTGCAAAAAGAACCCCTGCTGCAAAGGATGTTCCCTCCACCGCAAAGGACTCTACCCCTGCACAGGGCACATCTGCTGTGAAGGATGTCCCCTATGCAAATTGCACCCCTGCTGTAAAGGATGCTACCCCTTCCAAGATCACCCTTACGGCAAAGGATACTCCCCCTCCAAAGGGCACCCCTGCTGTTAAGGATGCTCACCTAGCAAAGAGCACCCCAGCTGCTAAGGATGCCATCTCCACCCCTGCTGCAAACAATGCTATCTCTCCAAAGGGACCACCTGCAGGAAATAATACCCCGGCTGTTCGCCCCCCCAAGGGCACCACTGCCACAAAGGATTCTCCCCAGGGAAAGTGCACCCCTGCTGCTAAAGACCCTTTCTTGGCAAATGGCACCCCTTCCGCAAAGGACCCTACCTCCGGAAAGTGCACCCCTGCAACAAAAACCCCTCCCAATGCAAAGGGCACCCTTCCCATAAAGGACTCTTCCCCCACAAAGGGCACCACTGCCGCAAAGGATCCTCCCCCTAGAAAGGGCACACCTGCCCCAAAGAACAATCCTCCTGGGAAGAGCATCACCCCTGCAAATGTCACCCCCGCCGCTAAGGTCACCTCCACTGCAAAGGGCACCTTTGCATCCAAGAACTCTTCGTCTGCCAAGAATGCTGCTGCTGCCAAAGACTCTGCCTTTGTAAGTGATGACCTGTCCTCTAAGGTGTCTCCAGCCACTAAGAGCAGTGGTCTTAAAGAGGATCTCCAGACTGCTAAAGGTGGTCTCCCTGTGAGCGTGATTATTTCTGCAGAGGACTTGGTGAAGATGCGCTCACAAAACTTACCAGCAAAGGGTCTCCCAGCTGTGACAAAGCCTTCCCCTGAGAAAGACCCGGCAGTGGAAATAAATTCAGACATAAACCTACTTCATAGGCCAATAAACGGGGACAGTGTGCAGACAGAAAGTTCTGGAAGAGTGTTAATAAAGCCAAATCCTATTCCAAATTTTACAAATCCTGGTCGGCCTATGTTCCCTGCTATGAACTTACCCGAGCCGGAGATAAAAGCAGGATCTGATGTTTGGGGAGGTGAGATGTCAAACGGGTTGATGTCAAACAGGTTAATATTTAAATAGTTTATATAAAAAAAATCCTCTATACATTTACAGGGGAATTTTTGAGCAAGTTTTCTGGCGTAAGAAAAAAAAATTGCACATTTGTATAAAAATTTGAAACGTTGGCTTATATGTGCCACTTTGCCTTCTATAGCTTTTGAGAAAGGGGGAAAAACCAGCATGCTAGGCTGTATGCCACAGTACTCCTATACAGTTGTATATGTAGGAGGCGTCCGTCAGAGGTATATACAAAATTGGGATTATATACCTCTGATGTACACAGTTTAGTTAGAATACTCCCTAAACTTACGAGGGTCTAACTAGTCCCTTATTGGATCTTCTGCCGTAGATGTCTAACAGTGGCTTTTCCCTCATCGCTAATGAAATATGAGTGCTCGGGTGAGCTGGGCATGTGTGTGCATGGGGAGGGTGGGGGAGATGGCTGAACAAAAGTTTTCATATGTTTTGCTTAAAGGGTTATTTGCATCCCAGACATTAATGGCGTATGCAGACCCCATCACTGTGATCCATATCTAGCTGTATAACAGGGCTCCACTGACCACATCCGGTCCAGTTATATAAACCTCTACACCAGTGGTCTCCAAACTGTGCCCCTTCTTACATGTTGCAAAACTACAACTGCTATCATGCCCAGACTCTGGGCATGCTGGGAGTTGTAGTTTTGCAATATTTAAGTTTGGAGACCGAGCATCTACCCAAATAAAAATGTCTAAATATAAAATAAAATCTGCACAGTGAATGTAACTCCCATAGAAGTAAATGTGAGTTACAGAAACAGTGTCGTATAGCAAGCTATGGCCTCAGTAGATCACTATGTGACGTTCATTGAGGACACTCTTCTACCCACCCTGACCCTCCGGAGGGGCCTGAAATACATCGTGTGTACATAAAGCATTAAGGCCTCATTCACACCAGCACCACGAAGATCTGTTAGGGCCACTGATAACAGGGCTGGGACGAACGGTATCACAACTGACATCAAAACATCCCGATAGGTGCCATTTAATTTGAGGCCTGTCGGGGTTTCGTTAGATGTCCGTTTCTGTGCAAAACTTTAGCGGAGAAAAAACCTGACATGCACCATTTCTTTTCTCTTCTAAGGGTGGGGTCACACGTAGCGCATCCGCAGCCTATTTGAGGCTGTGGATGAGCTACTGACCGCCCCTAGAATCAGCCTCCTACTTTGCCTATGTGTCCTTCTTTGTCTGCTCGTAGCAGCAATTTGCAGCTATGAGCAGACACAGAGGGAGATGCAAGTCACGCGCACGGATTCGCAGTGTACTCGCAGATATCGCAGTGGCTCCCTCTGCTAGGCCGAGCTGCTGCGATGTCTGAGTACACCGTGCATGTGCCCACGATTCGCAGCTCTGTTTGTGTCTGCTCGTAGCGGCGGATTGCTGCTACGAGCAGACAAAGCAGGAGGCTGACTCTAGGGGTGGTCAGTGGCGCATCCGCAGTGTCAAATACGTGTGACTTTACCTTAAGGTATTGCAGTTCTTGGTCCATTTATTTTTTAATTTTTTTTACGAAAGGACCCAGAACGGCTTGGAGCACAACAGATACCACTGGGTACTGACTGATCCCATTGACTTGAATGGGGTCCGTTAGGGATCCGGTATTTTATTGGAGGTGAGCAAAGAAAAAAAAATAGGACATGCATTATTTTTTTTCTCTCTGCTAAACTCCCGTCATTCCAGCGGACTGACTGATGGCGCTCCACATACCGGAACACAACGCCAGTGCCAATTATTCCTAAAGTCCCATCATTTTAGTGGAATCCGCCAACGACTCTTTGTACGCTCATGTGAACATATCGTCACTCACTCGGTTTGCTGTTAGGCTTTTTTTCTTCTGGTATTATACATTAATATGCAAGAGGTTGGATGTATGTGTTTTTTTTTTTTTTTTTTGTGAAAATATTGATGTTTTTTTTTTTTTTTTTTTTTTTTTGCCAAACACAGTAGTGGATGGAAATAAAGTTTCAACCTATATAAAACCTTTTTCCTTCTATTTGGGTCCACCGCACATGTGCATGCAGCCTTAATTTTCCTCCTAAAACACAGAGCAGTATTATGGCCGTGTGAATACTGTTCTGTTCAACTTTTATTTAATTTTTTTAAATCTGTATGCGAACTGTAAAGCAGTTTTCAGAGTTTCAAAATATACAGAGTATCCACGTAACTAAAGCAGGCGACAGGTTTTTCTCAGTAGATTATACTGGGGACTTTAGAGGCTTGCTGCTAAGTCGGGCCGCCATAAAACAGTTCATATCATCGTTTCCTGATCAGCGTGCTTCCGATTGTTGCAAAACTACAACTCCCAGCATGCCCGGACAGCCAAAGGCTGTCCGGGCATGCTGGGAGTTGTAGTTTTGCAACAGCCCAAGACACGCTGGTTGGGAAACGCTGTTCTACCCCCTTCTGTCCTAAAGGGTTGGTCCTTGTTGCCCATAGCAACCAGTCATGAAGCAACTTTATTTTTGTCAAGTGACAAATACAAAATGAAAACTGTTGCCCATAGCAACCAATCAGATTCCGCTTTTCGAGAAATAAAAGCCAAAATCTGGTCGCAATGGACAACTGCTCCGCTGTTCCTTCGCACAAGTTTTTTTTCGATAAATCTCCCCACCCCCAAAGTGTTTGCTGAAGGCCTCGGGTTTTGTTAGCGAAGCTTCTCTAGTTCTGTCAAAGTGGTGAGCTTTGGGTACAGCCTGACTAAGTAGCCACCCCAAAATTCTCAACAATATATTGGTATGTTTTGCTCATGAATAAAATAAACATAAAGGGGAAGATTTATCAAAACCTGTATAGAGGAAATGTTGCCCATAGCAACCAGATTTCTTCTTTCATTTTGAAGAGGCCTTGTTAAAAATGAAAGAAATCTGGTTGCTATGGGCAACTGGGCAACATTTCCTCTGCACAGGTTTTGATAAATCTCCCCCAAAAATCACTACCCTACGTAAAATGACTGAAACGCGACGAATGATAGGGCTGGTGTGGCCCAAATAGAGGTGCAGATTGTCGCAGCATGTAAACTAGCCTCCACTTTTAGTATCCTTAGTCGCAGCGAGACGTCACATGACCACAAATCATCGTGCAGCCCAAGGGTTAATTTTTCTGATCTAACTTTAGGTAGATACATTTCTGAACATATTGAAGGGGGGGGGGGGGGGATTTATCAAAACCTGTACAGAGGAAATGTTGCCCATAGCAACCAGATTTCTTCTTTCATTTTGAAGAGGCCTTGTTAAAAATGAAAGAAGAAATCTGGTTGCTATGGGCAACTGGGCAACATTTCCTCTGCACAGGTTTTGATAAATCTCCCCCAAAAATCACTACCCTACGTAAAATGACTGAAACGCGACGAATGATAGGGCTGGTGTGGCCCAAATAGAGGTGCAGATTGTCGCGGCATGTAAACTAGCCTCCACTTTTAGTATCCTTAGTCGCAGCGAGACGTCACATGACCACAAATCACCGTGCAGCCCAAGGGTTAATTTTTCTGATCTAACTTTAATTAGATACATTTCTGAACATATTGAAGGGGGGGGGGGGGTTTATCAAAACCTGTACAGAGGAAAAGTTGCTTAGTTGCCCATAGCAACCAATCAGATCGCTTCTTTCATTTTGCAGAGGCCTTGTTAGGCTGCATTCACACAGCCGTCTAGACCAGTCCCGTCGTTCTCCCGTCAAAAATAAAAACGCAATAACGCAATAATAATGCAAACGGATGTTATCTATTTGGATCCGTTATTCAGTTAATAAACCAAAAAAACTTTTTTTTGGTTCTGAGGGTGACATTAAAGGCTCATTAGTTTTCCCTAGACTTCAATGTTAAATTTACTGTATTTGTTTTTTTTCTTCCATTTTTTTTTTTTTTTTTTTTGACGGGAGAAAAAATACTGCATGCACCGTCTTTTCTCCCGTAAAAAAAAAAAAAAAGGGAAATGAGTGCAGACGTGTGCAAACGCATGTGGAAGGATTGTAAAAAAAAAAAATCACGTTGACATCAATGGGATTATTTTACAACCGTTTGTAATCCGTTTACAAGCAGCAACAACGGAACCAAAATGGGGAAAAAAAGAACGGGGACAGACGGCCGTGTGAACGCACCCTTAAAAATGAAAGAAGCAAGTGGACTGGTTGCTATGGGCAACTGGGCACTTTTTTCCCTCCTGGGCAGGTTTTGATGACTACAAAATTGAAACAGTTGCTGTTAGAAGGTGCATGGTCTAGACCTCGGCGGCCATGTTGTCTGGTTCGGTTTTATCTGTGACTTACGATGTAACATTACATCGTTTCTGAGACCTTGAGATTCCATTGTAGGGGCAGCAGGAATATTCTTACCTCCACACATCCCGGGGGCCATGCCAGGTCTAGTTCACTCTTAACCCTTTTTTTTCTTGCAGATACTATACATAATAATAATTTGTTATAACTGTTTTCACTAATCTGTTCTGTCACCCACAGGATTTTCTATGGAGAGACAAATACGGAGAGAAGATATTGAGAAGGGCTTGCAGTTTATTCAGTAAGTGCCATGTTTGATGTCTTACGTGTCTGGTCTAAGCTTCAGGTTCATTTATGACGATGTCTCTTACTTTTACCAGATCTACCATCCCATTTCATGGAACTGAAGATGATTACAAGGTAAATACACTGCACACGTACATACAGTCCATTCTTATTTCTGTTGCTTCCTGCAATATGGGAAACATAAAGTACTCTCTTTATTCATAGGCTTTGTGGTCATCCATTATTTGGATGGTCATACGCCCCCGAATAAAGCGGACTAGAACCGATGGAGTGCCCTTTTTGGTGCTGCCTCATAAGGGTATGTCCACACATGGATAACTGGCAGCGGGTTTCCTGCTGCGAGTTTCGCTACTATTCCCTTCAATGGGTCAGTGGAAAATCCACTATAGTGGCAGATCAACTCCAGACCCATTGAAGAAAATGGAAGCAAAAATCACAGCGGATTTCAAGTTCTCAAAGTGTGAACATACCCTAACACTGCTGCCAGTTCGTTCTAGGAAGTGGTGGGAGGATATACCCTCAAAGTGTGAAAAGTCCTTTAGACAGTGTTCACACCTTCAGGTTTTTTTGTGATTACTGAATTCAAAGCCAGGATCAGAAAAAGAAAGACAGAGGATTTTTTTTTTTCCCCTCTGTATTCATAATTTGCAAATAAAAACCTGAACGTGTAAGCACACCTTTAGTACAACATGATAGGGTCTTATTATTATTTTTTTAAATTTCCCATTGAACCCAATGCAATTTTTATGGGGTGAATTTGTATACCTATCTACTTAAAGATAATTGTAAAGGTCAATGCAGCACTACTATACCACAGATGCACGGTGCCAGCGCCCCGACCAGATCACAGTCCATGCAATAGAAGAAAATGATGCAGCACTCAAAAAAATTTTGAAAAAACTATAAATTTATTCCTTCATGTCCAACAGGAAAAAAGTGATGTTTCAGCTCCTCAATGGAGCTTTTTTCAAGCATGCTTGAAAAAAGCTCCATTGAGGAGCTGAAACGTCCCTTTTTTTTCTGTTGGACATGAAGGAATAAATTGATAGTTTTTAAAAAATTTTTTGGAGTGCTGCGCCATTTTCTTCTATCTACTTAAAGGGCTAGTTCACTTCTAGAAAAGGATAGGGGATAAAGATGACTGATCGCTGGGGACCCCCGGGATCTTGGCTGCAGCACCCCGCCGTCATTACTGCACAGAGCAATGACGGGCGATACAGGGGCCGGAGAATCGCGAGGTCACAAGCCGCCCATCGTGACATCACGATCCGCCCCCTTAATGCAAGTCTGTGGGAGGGGGTGTGATGGCCACCACGCCGCCTCACATAGACTTGTATTGAGGGGGCGGGCCATGACGTCACGATGCTCCGGCCCCTGTATCGTCCGTGATTACGCACAGAGCGAGTTTGCGAGTCCCATTTTACCAATGCCGTTTCACACCTTATGCCGTTTCACATCTTACCCTCTGAAGAAGCAGGTGTAAAATGGCGGAGGGGCAGGGGTGTGTGCAGTCTTCTTTGTGGATTTGTTTCTATGTTTTCTTCCCTTTTTTCTTTTTTTGCATTGTGCTCTCACCCTACTTTCTGGTGCCCTATTATAGGCCTTTTCTAATGTGTCTGTTGAATCGGTTGTTTCCTCTATCTATAGTGTGCTTATTTAGCAGCCATTATTATCAGTTATGTCATGCAGCTGACCCAGTACATATAGCAGTGTTTCCCAACCAGGGTGCCTCCAGCTGTTGCAAAACTACAACTCCCAGCATGCCTTTGGCTGACGGGGAGAAACGGACATGGGTGTGATCAGCTGCTGCTGTATCACATTTAATATAATACTGTCAGTGTTTCCCAACCAGGGTGCCTCCAGCTGTTGCAAAACTACAGCTCACAGCATGCCCGGACAGCCAAAGGCTGTCCGGGCATGCTGTGAGTTGTAGTTTTGCAACAGCTGGAGGCACTCTGGTTGGGAAACACTGACCTATAGTCTTGTTATTATTTTGCCATAACATAGTGAGCACATTATACTTGTTTTGTTTATTCTCTATTATCTCACCAATGTACTTTTTTTGTTTTGTTAGTTTATATCTCTGGATATAAATAAAATGTAGATATTTTTCATACTAACTGGTGTCTGGTGTTTTGATATAAGTAGTAGTTATTGATTTTTTATTTTTATTTTAATCCTTCTTTATTTGTTTACTTGTAGAAAATGACATATTTCTAAATACAATATTGTTAAAAAGACATTTTATTGTTGTTTTGTATACAATCAGGCTATGAGTACAATATTTGCCCGGTTATTAGTTATGAGTTTTTATTTATTTGTAAAATGCAAAAGCTAACCTGAAGGCTCAACATGTGATCTTTTGTCAGCGTTTCCTACAAAAGCTGGTTGAGGACCTGTTTACAGAGGGCAATGCGCTGCACCGTGAAGGGGAAGTGAAGCTGGCTTTAGGGCAGTATACTGAAGGACTGACTGTAGCTGACTATGCAGCATCTGAGGAACTTGTCCTATCTCAAGAACTGCTGTGCAGACTACTTGTGAACCGATCCTGTTGCTATTTTTCCATGGTAAGTGTAAACTAACAGTTCTACTTTTGTCCATCGGCTGTGTGAGCTGCAACACCACAACACTCCTAGGGAAGGGGAGTGCAAAATCTGTAACGGGGTCTCTCAATTACAGTGGTCCCTCAACATACGATGGTAATTCGTTCCGAACGAACCATCGTTACTTGAATTTATTGTATGTTGAGGGATCCGTGCAATAATAATATACAAACTTATACTCGCGTGTCCCCGCCGCTCCGGACTGTCACCGCTGCCCTGGATTGTCACTCTCCATCGCCGCCATCATGTCCCCGGGGTGTCCCTGTCGCTCCGGACCGTCACCGATGCCCTGGATCATCGCTCTTAATCGCAGTCATCACATCGCTGCGCATTCCGCTCCTATTGGATGACGGGACGGCGTTCACAGCGTTGTGATGACGGAGAGCTACAGCTATGCAGCGGAGCATGAAGAGGACGGTCTGGAGCAGCGGGGACAGATGAGTGACACTCACTGGAGCACACGGGGCACGGTAAACGGCTATCCGGTGACAGCTGAAACAGTCTGCGCTGCCGTATAGCCGTTTATGCGATGGCCCCGACATACAAAAGCATCGTATGTTGATGCTGCCTTCAACATACCATGGCCTCTGAAAGGCCATCCTATGTTGAAATGATCATATGTCAGGGCCATGGTAAGTCAGGGGGGGTCACTATATAATGCTTAGAGTACCTGTCATGAGCTTGATGTATTTTTTTATTCCCCCAGTTCACTCCCTTCATCATGATAATAACAATAAAGACAGTTGGTGGATTATTTTCTCGGTCGCTCTTCATTGGGGGATACCGATACTAATGGGTATATGCTCTTGCCACTAGGAGGCACTGACACTAGGAAAACAAGTTGGCACCTCCCTGGCAGGATATACCTGCCCACATGCAGTGAGGTAATGAGTTTTAGCTAGTGTCAGTAGGAGGCAAGACACATGTCTGGGAGCTCCCCAGACCTGGTCTTTTTTTTTTATTATTTTCTAGTAAGGCTGTTAAATTAGGTTTCTATGTCCCTTTTGTTTCCTTTTAGGTGGGGGTTCAGGAGCATGGCGCTACCTGTTCCCCATATGCGACAGGGACACAGAACATGAGAGTATGGATTGTCAACCCCTTATCGCCAACGGCCAGCGCCTGGAGGTTGTACCCTTGGTCCGGGTCCCCCACTGCCCCTGCTCGCCCTGCTATCTTAGCCTGGTATGATGCAGAGAGGCCATAAGCTGGTTGAAGACTTGAGGGTGAGTATAAGAAGATGGAACCGTGGGTGGGTATGCACTACAACCCCCTTTCCCCCCTCTCCCCCCCCCCCCTCTTGCTCATCCAGGGGTCCCCTTCCTCTCATGTGCCCAGCTCCTCAGCTGCCATTACACGGGGCTTTACTGGGCTGGACCCTTCATGGCCTCTGGCGCCTTCCTAGAGGGGGCAATCTGGTGAACCTTCCCCTTCGGGCCACACATCTCTACACATGTATTACGGCCAGGAACAGTGCCCTGGCCACGTTATCTTCACTACCGGCCGGAGACTATGCTGTTGCCCCAGTTTCAGTCTCTGAGGCAGCGGATCTCTGGTCCCGCGTGGCTGTCCACTTCCCCAGTGGGGGCGTTATCTGCCCGCTTACTACCTTGAGCAGCCAGGCCCAGTGTCCTGGCTGCATTCTTTATTAGGTTGACCAGAGACCTATAGCTGCAGGCAGCAGGTCTCCGGTCCCACGCGGCTGACCGCGTTCTCAGTGCAGGCACACCAGCCTGCTTAATAATATCTGCTGCGGCCAGGCGCAATGTCCTTGCCGCGTTCTTTATGGGCTGACCAGAGACCTACAGCTGCAGGCAGTGGTTCTCCGGTCCCATGTGGCCTACTGCCCTCAGTGCTCCCCATGCAGTTGGGCGCTTTTCTAGTGGGGGAAGAATCGGCCACGTCTTTCACCCAGTTCCCCAGCCCTCTTCCTGTAATGGCCAGATAGTGTGGCAAGCGCCCCGTACATGCGGCCGGGTGCCACATCTTACCACAAGTCCCCCCCCCCAATGCTTCTACTAGTCTGAGGCCGGCTCCGGGGGCGGTGTTCTTCTAGTGCGCCCTCCCTTCTCGGCAGGCTGTGCTGTCTGTTAAAATGTGAAAACATTTTTAAAAATTCACCACTGGTCATTCAGACCGTTTGGTGGTGTTTGGTGCCCTCTCGTGGCCATCAATTGTATTGCACCTTGTATTTTTCATTACTTCTTGAGCTTCCTCTTGTGGCAACCAAACGCTATTACAGCCTTGGCCTGTCACATCTGTTCTTATCAGTTTAATATTTGCAGGGTCCCTTTTCTACGGACGGAATCGGAGGCCTGCTTTATTCCTTCAGTCACCCTGTACGTGGCCTGCCTTAGACTATTTACATTACATTGTCAGTTGAGGTATGCCTCTGGCATATCTATTTTTTGCAGGGTTCTCATTCTGTCAGGGAACACTTGCGCACCAACGTGGCGATTTACTGCCAGGGATTTCTCTATCCCTTGGAAACTTTCAGGGATATATTCAGGGTCTACTACTGAGTGCCATGCCATCTCATGCACGTCGTGCCCACGGCCGAATTCCAGTCCCTCCCTACCGAGGCAAGACACTGGTCGGATGCCATTGCAAGAGTTTTTTTGCATTCCTGGCGGACACTCTGTCAGGTCTGCCGGTCACCCACCATGGGGGTGTTCTGGCGTGTCATACAATGATTCCCTCCTCTACAGGCTGCCGCATCTGTGGCTAGGGCTCTGTGGCCTCCCGTCTAGTGCGAGGTCTCCGTGGAAGTGTCCCTGCGTGGGCATGGATTGGTCCTGATGTCGATATGCCAGACAGTAGTCTTGCCTGTCACTCATCTCTCAGCTTTCGCGTCCGCAGCTGGCACTCCGGTACCCTACTGCTTATGCAAGGTGTCCGACAGAGTGACCCGTTGGCTACTATGGACCCATACCAGTAAGCCAGACAGTGGTCTACGTGGTCTTCTCAGCCGCTTGTCACTCATCACTCAGCAGATGTATCTGAGGCTGGAGTTCCAGTACCCAACTGCTGTGGAGGTGTACAAAGACGTGTCCCAGCGTGTCCTATGGACTCTAGACAGGGTACAGGGATGCATTCAGATGCTCTTCAGCCACCCCTGATCTCCCAAGGTGGCGGGGATACTATCTAACGCTCCTAGGCCTCCCCTCCCACATGCGGCAATGGGGCACAGTGATCGCCTATCTGGCTGTCCCCTTTTATCCAGCACCTTGAAGTGTACTTGTTCAGCAAGACTGTTGTCTGCACGGTTTTCATCACTGTCGGTCTCCCATCTCAGGGCTGCTCCATCCTTGGTCAGATCTTTGGTACCTCTCTGCTGGTATAAGGACTCTGGATGAGAGTCCCTGCAGGTACTCGGGACTGATGAGTCAACCAAACTTTCATCTGCTGGGTCTCTTTCACCGGCAGGTCACTCGTTAGTTTGGTTGTACTTCCAATACCCCACTTTCTGTAGGGGGTTTGATGGAGTGACCCTGAGCATTCAGGAATCCTATACCAGTCAGCCCGACGGTTGTCTGCATGGCCTACTACTATTACGTTGGGTCCACTACCACGCCGCCCACGCCGTGGACGATAGTTCAGGTTATCCACTGCCAAGGTGTAGTTACGAGTGAGTCTCCCCATGTTGCTCCATGGGCCCTATACAATACACCACCTACTGGTTCGCGGGGTTCCCTCCTTTACCAGGTTCCTCCCTACATGCTTGCCGCTCTCAAGGCTGAAGACTGGTAACCCACTTCGGTGTGTGATTCTGTTTCCTGCACCTGGTGTGGCCATGGTCCCTATGCCAGATAGCCAGACTGCGTCTGCATGGTTTTCTACCCCGCCAGGTCACCTTCCCCATTCTGGCCGCTCCTGCGATTACAGACCGGTGACTCATTTTCCAGGTGAAGTTCCAAAGAGAATTGTCTCGGTGGTTTAATTGGATCTTTTATACTTGGCAGCCAGACTCTGTAGGTTTCTGGCTCCACATACATCCTTCATCCCTTGCATCTGTGACAGCAGTCCATTCATCCTTCATCCCTTGCATCTGTGACACCATTTGGAGCTTGGGTGTGGGCGTTTCCTGCAGGTTCCATGGTCTTTCGCAGAAACAGCAGCATTCTCTGTTCCCCTTTCTAAGGGCCAACAGTTGTCTGCTAGGGGCATGGTTGTGACACCATTCTGCCAGACTTTTGAATGTCTGCGATTTCTTTCGCGTCTGCAGTCTTGGTACCCCACTACCATTGTGCGATAACCATGTCTGTGTCCCTTCATATGCTAGGCCACTCTGCACATGTAGAGGCCACCTCCACTTTTTTTTTTCTGTGGGGTGTGCCTCGGGCCTTCCTGGGATCTTGTGTCCACAGGTTTAGGTGGTTGAACTCCTCTCCTCTGGGCAGGCATTCATGATTGAGCTACTCAGTCGGTTTAGCCCCCCCCCCCCCATGCCTCCCGGTATCTGTCCTGGGTTTCCGGTCCAGGGTGGTTCAGACGACAGCTCTGTTGTCTTAGGAAATGACCAGAATGGCTCCGTTGATGCCCTTCTGGTCCAGGGTTACACCGGGTTGGGGTGTTCCTCTCAACGCTTTGGGTGTGTGTGCGCTTCTTACTTCCATTCGTAGTCAGGACTCAAATTACCTCCTCCTTTCCTTGATATGCTGTTGCAGGATTCCTGGGGACTACGTCCACCCAGTACTTTGCCCCCCTTATCTTCAGGTGGCATTTCACTGCTCCTATAGTGCCTGGCGCACTTTGATCATCCCCCTTCCACAGGGGGTACAGGGTTTAGGGAGCTTGGCATAGTCTGGGCCTAGGTTTCATAGCGACCACCCCTTGTTTTCCCTCCTCTATATAGGTGGGGTACCTGGCTGGGCCCTTGTTTTTTGCTGAGAGCAATCAACTGAGCTGTGCACTTTTGTAGCCTTGCTCTCTTCCGGTTTCTTGGGTATCTACTGCTGCTCATGCAGACTTGGCACTCTCCTCTGTTGGAGGAGTTTATGCGATCTTGTATGGCCCGCCGACAGCCGGTCTAGCACCGTCTGTTGTTTGGGTCCTTCCGTTGCTCTCCTCCTCCCTCTGTGCAATCTCACTGGGGGGGGGGGGGATTTGTTCCTCCTTCCTTGTCGGTGTCAGTTGCGCTACACTGACTACAGTTTTCTGGAGTTACCTTCCCTTTGGATTGGGTTCTCTTGTTTTTGCCCTTTTTCCATTTTGGTTTCCCAGGCCGGGTTAGCCCTCTGTCTGGTTCTGTGTTCCTTGGAGTTGATGCCTACCTCCTACCAGGATGGTTCCGGTCCTTCTGGCTTCCTAGTCGACCTTTTCTTGTCTCTCTTTATGGACCATAGCTTTGGAATCTCTACATAGGACGGTCTCTTTCTTGGCGTCCTAGTCATTCTCCATGGACGGAGGTTCTTCCAGGAGATCAGTTTGTGGGCCTCGGTTGTCTCTTCCCTGGATCTCGTCCGCAGGCCTTATGGTCGAGTGGGTTCGGTTTCTGGACCGATTCTAATTTTGCTGTTGGTTGTTTTTCCCCTCCCTAGGGGACTGCTTTGGTACGTCCCATCTGTAAGGTCCCCCCAATGAATAGCAACCGAGAAAAGGAGATTCTTTTTGTACTCACTGTAAAATCTCTTTCTCGTAGCCTTCATTGGGGGACACCGCACCCACTCATTTCTTCTTTCTTGGTCCAGATTTTCTTTTCTGGTTCTTGTTTTTTTTATCTGGGATTCCTTTCTATGGTTCTTCAGACATATTTCTTTCTTGGCTTCTCCTACTGCTTTGTGACAAAACTGAGTTACCTCACTTCCAGTGGGCGAATATATCCTGCCAGGGAGGAGTAGACTTTTTTTTCCTAGTGTCAGTGCCTCCTAGTGGCAAGAGCATATACCAATCAGTATAGGTGTCCCTCCAATGAAGACTAGGAGAAAGAGATTTTACAGTGAGTACAAAAAAATCTTTTTTAGTTTTCTACCTCGATATTGTTCTGTACCTTTTGCTCACTCTCACTTGGCTCCACTTACTTGGAAGGGGAGGTTCTTGGCTGGCATGACATACTCTGAAGCCTTGCTGGGGGGAACGTCACACGTAGTGCATCCGCAGCGGATTTCATGATGCAGATGCACTGATGACAATTTCTAGTGTGAGCCTCCTGCTGTGCCCGTGTGTCCTGGGTTGTCAGCTTGTAACAGCATTCCACAGCTACCAGCAGATACACAGGGATCTGCGAGTCACGTGCACATGAGCTAGCAGAGAGCGGCCGCAATGTCTGTGAGTAAATTTCCCATGCGTGCATAAATCGCAGGTCCCTCTTTGTCTGCGTGTAGAGGCAGATTGCTGCTACGAGACAATGCAGGATACACGGGCACAGCAAGAGGCTTACTCTAGGGATGGTCATCAGCGCATTTCGCAGCATCAAATACACTGCATATGCGCTATGTGTGACTCTACCCTCACTCTGCTACATATAGCCAGAGCAGTTAAGTGTGAGATGGGCTGTGATTGTCTGAGACCGCACCACATAATATTAAGCACTATGGGGTAGATTTATCAAGACCATTCCAGAGGAAAAGTTGCTGATTTGCCCATAGCAACCAATCAGATTGCTTCTTTCATTTTTGGGCCCCTGAAAAGTGATCTGATTGGTTGCTATGGAACAACTCAGCAACTTTTCCTCTAGACAGGTTTTGATAAGTCTCCTCCTATGAACTGAAGGCATCATGACTCTACAGTCTAGCTCAGCTCAAAGGGAAAGGTAGCTGTAATATTCAGCTCTATACACTGCTGAGGTCCCACCTGCATTTCCTGACTTATGTCTCTGTCAGGCTACTCCAGAAGACAATCTGCGAGCAGGACCAGGAGGAGGCCTGGTGGCCCTTACCAAATTTTTAGGAGTTAATTTAACACATAAAGTAAAAAAAATAAAAAAATTAAGTATAGTAGAAAAGTAATTCAAATAGGCTAATGTATAACATTTTTATTACTAATGACAGGTACCATTTAAGTTATTGTACTGGTCTACTCGTAAGGGGAAGAGACATTTTAGGACCCCTCAGATTCCTGGGCCCAATGGCAGCATCACCCTCTAAAGTGAATGGAGCCAAGTTATAATACTAAAAACAACCTGAGGAAAGGAGTGGTGCAGTTTTTGGAAGAAATTAGGACTTTTTTCCCCCCTTGTATAACCCCTTTAATGTATAACGAACACTGACAGGTCAGCTATGACTGGTAAATTAATTTCTCTTTGACATTTCTTTTCAGGGTCTCTTTGAAAAGTCACTGGAAGACAGTGAGAAAGCTTTGAGTTTAGACAAGGAGAACACAAAGGCTTTGTACCGTAAAGCCAAAGCTTTGGACAAACTTGGGAAGCACCAAGAAGCCTATGGCTGTATCAGCCACAGGATATTGACACTAGTACAGGTAGGCCGTGACAAAATTTGGGTTGGGACATATTTGTATCTGGAGGAACTGACATGATGCTTTGCTTTTATCCTCAGGATGAGAGTGTAACAGAACTTGCCCAGGAGCTTGTACAAAAACTGGGCTTAAAGCAGCGCAGAGCATACAAAAGACCGCAGGTACATTATGGAGCATACATGTATATACAGGGGAAACTAAAAAAATTAGAATATCTTGCACAATTTCATTTTTTTCAGTAATGCAACTCGTCTGCAGAAGGAAGCATGAAGTGCTCCAAAATCTCCTGATAGACGGATGCATTGTCCCTGGACTTAAAGGGGTACTCCACCCCTAGACATCTTATCCCCTATCCAAAGGATAGGGGATAAGATGTCTGATCACTGGGGACCCCCCGCAATATAGCATTCGGCACTCATCTGTTTCTGCTCCGGAAGTGCTGGAGGGTCTGGGTCCCGACCACCGGAACGGAAGTCTGTGACGTCATGACTCCGTCCCCGTGTGATGCCACGCCCCGTCCCCTCAATGCAAGTCTATGGGAGGGGGCCCTATGTGAAGGCAGCTTATTATTTAAACAAGTTCACTCGCTTTTATATTCGCCAAAACACAAGCACAAAAATGATGGTATGGGTCAAAACGTATGCCTTTTTATGTCAAAATACTGGGTTGTTGCTGTTGAAAAATGTTTCCCCATAATGTATTAATTTTACAGAGGGCACCATAGTATGATGACAGTTCTGCTTTTTTCTAAACTTATTTTTAATTTGCCTTCCAAAGCTCAATATAGTGACTACAGTGCAACAGGGAGCCAGAGAATAGACTTGGCTCTGATGAAGAATAACTGCGGTTCGAGCTCTCGGCAGAGATAAAAATCAGTCATTTCTTCCATCAATTAAAAAACGTGGGGAAAACAAACTCTTGAAAACATGGGGAAACAAGCTTGCCAATTACTTGCCCAAACGAGCTTGCCCAGGAAAGGGTAATTTAAAGGGGTATTCTGGCCAAAGGATAGAGGATAAAATGTCTGATGGCAGAGGTCCCGCTGCTGGGACCCCCGCGATCTCTGTGAACCCCCGGCATTCTGTTCCAGGCGCTGCTTCTGAGATGTGACATCACGACCATGCCCCCTCGTGATGTCACGCCACACATTCATGTTTATGAGAGGGAGTGTGACGTCAGGAGAGAGCGTAGTCATGACGTCTTGTCTCTATTCTCGGGAGCAGAGCCCAGCACAGAATGTCGGAGGCTGCACCAAGATCGCGGTGGGACCCCTGTGATCAGACATCCTTTGGATAAGGGATAAGATGTCTAAGGTTGGAATTCCCCTTTAAGAGAAAGCTAATAATGTCTGGTGCAGTACACTACTTTATGTCCTTCACTAGTCGGCATGCTAGGCTAAATATCTCTTCCTTAATTTTTTTTCTAGTGTCACTGGGGGCTGTATTGTTCAGTTGGATCCATCAGCCAGCATAATACACTGATTACATATATGTTCTGCAGTTACCCATCAAAACAATTGGCAGCAATAAACCAGCACTGTGTAAATAGACATGTTGCATACTGTTCACTTTTAAGTGTGTGAAGCTACAAATCTCTATTTTTAATTACACTGATATGACTAAACTGCATTTGTATTTTATATATCGATATATTACATTTTACTTCATCATGTTTGCAGCAGGAGCTTGAGACATTTGGCTTAATGACAAATGGAGTTTCTGCAGCAGGAAGCTGTAAGGTAATTTCTTAGCTTTGTTCTATTCCTTCTGTATTTTTTGTCTAAATGGATAATATTAGGAAAACACTTTAAACTAAAGTTAAATTGGCATAATACCATTATATGTATATTTGCCTGTATGTCTCTGTGCGGAGTCCAAATACAGAAAGTGAGGGCGGGACAAGCCGGGCCCGGCTGTCCTCAGTGCGCCGGGCCCCGGCTGTCCTCAGTGCGCCGGGCCCCGGCTGTCCTCAGTGCGCCAGGCCCCGGCTGTCCTCAGTGCGCCGGGCCCCGGCTGTCCTCAGTGCGCCGGGCCCCGGCTGTCCTCAGTGCGCCGGGCCCCGGCTGTCCTCAGTGCTACAGCAGCTTATGTGTTCACTAACACTCGTACCTGCATCACCATACTAGTAGTTATGGTTGGGCAGTACACTGTAATCTGATCTTCTGATGGGCAAATCAGTTCCTGGTTTCATTAGTTCAGAGACTTTTAGAGGATTGTCATAAAATGCCCTGAGCAAAGTTTTCCCTTATTCCTTTATTATCTGCTAATCCACTAACTCAGTGTTTCCCAACCAAGGTGCCTCCAGCTGTTGCAAAACTACAATTCTCAGCATGTCCGGACAGCCGAAGGCTGTCCGGCCATGCTGGGAATTGTAGTTTTGCAGTAGCTGGAGGCACCCTGGTTGGGAAACACTGCACTAAACTGTATGAAAAAATAAACTAGCAGAATATATTTAAATAAAAGGCTAGATAATGTGTAACTTTAATTTTGAATATTTTGACTTTTTTTTTTTTTTTGTTAGACTTCCAACGGTACAGGATCGGTGGATGACATTTATACAGGTGAGTTTTGAGTCTTTTGCCAATAGCAGTGACTAAAATCAGTGAATTCTTATTATCTTGTTACCTTACAGTGATCTGGATGGTGTGTAATGTTAGCACTAGTGATGGGCAAATCTACAGTAAGGCTGGGTTCACATCACGATTTTAACCTCCGATGCACAGATTAGACTTCAGACTATTTGAGCTTCCGAAATCGTATCTGAGGTTCAAATCGTGATGTGAACCCAGCCTTGGAGTTTCTGCATCCGAATATAATGAATTAGCCATCAATTTGTATAGTCGTGCATAATCGCAAAGCAATCGAATCGCGATATTAGCCATGTGCAATTAGTGGTGTTATTAGGAAAGGGGGCTTAAATCACATTTATTAACACTTTTTTTCACTTTTTTTTTTTTTTTGCAATGTTATAGCTCCCATAGGGGGATATAACAATGCACACACTGATTTCCTACACTGATCACTGCCATGCATTAACATGGTATTGATCAGTGTTATCGCCGCTTGGCTGCTCCTGCCTAGGTCTCAGGGCAGGAAGGGATCCTCCTCATGTCCTGCAAGCTGTTCGGGATGCCGCTTTTTCACCGCAGCGGTCCCAAACAGCCCGACTGAGCTGCTGGTTTGAATTTGGTTTCCCTTCAGACGCGGTGGTCAGCTTTGATCGCCGCATCTGAAGGGTTAATACCAGGCATCACCGCGATCAGTGATGTCCGGTATTAGCCGCTGGTCCCGGTAGTTGATGGCTGCGGGGTCATCGCGTATATAGCGGGAGCCGGCGCAGGATGTAAATATACGTCCTGTGTCGTTAAGGGGTTAACAAAGCTATACATAACACATTACCGATGAGACTCTGCAGTAGTAATTTGAAGTGGTGCACACATATTTACATATCAGTAAGGTAAAGTGAGAGGACAAAAAGACCTCGTATCATAAGTAGGGATCGACCGATTATCGGTATGGCCGATATTACCGCCCGATAATCACGATTTTGGGCATTATCGGTATCGGCAATTACCTTGCTGATAAGCCGATAATGCCCCGCACCGCCCCCACCGCACCGCGACCGACCCCACCCCCCCCGACCGACCCACCGCGTCGCACCCCCCACCGTAGTGCTGGGCGGTATACCGGTATGAACCGGATACTGTTTTTTTTTTCCTCCCACGGTATGGATTTTTGCCCATACCGCTATACCGGTCGGGCCCCTCCCCAACCCTCCGAGTCAATAAAAAAAATGTAATGGCGGGTGGTCCGGGCCATCCATACTTCCTGTAGTGTCCGGCGGCATTCCGGGGCTCCTCTTCTCCACTCCGGGCAGGTCTCCGGCCTAGTACACGGCATAGACGCCGCTACGCCGTGACGTCAGGTGCGTCGCTGCACAGCGGCGTCTATGCAGCGTTATTAGGCCGGAGACCTGCCCGGAGTGGAGAAGAGGACGCCTGGAGAAGGACAGCCCGGACCGGTTCACCATCCACCTGGAATGCCGCCGGACACTACAGGAAGGATGGATGGCCCGGACCACCCTCCCTGGACGGTCCCTGCAGCAGCTGAGAAGGTGAGTCAGGGTTCTGGGATGGACAGGGGTCTGTATAATATACTATACCTACAGTAGGCCCTCCAGCTGTTGCAAAACTACAACTCCCAGCATGCCCGGACAGCCAACGGCTGTCCGGGCATGCTGGGAGTAGTAGTTTTGCAACAGCTGGAGGCACCCCTAGGCGCGGTGGGGAGCGGTGGCGGTGATAGGTCTCAGGACCCCCGGACAGGCAGGGGGGAGAGAAGCGGGTGGCGGGGGCGGTCTATGGCACCGCAAAAGCCACTGCAGTGCATTGATTTAAAGCGCCCGCTTTAAATCAATGATCTGCAGCTGTGTCGCAGGGGGATAAATAGCCGATAACTTATACAGGAATATCGGTATAAGTTATCGGCTATCGGCCCTAAGCTCCCCAGATTATCAGTATCGGCCCTTAAAAAACGATATCGGTCGATCCCTAATCATAAGGAAGGGCTGACTAGCAGGTTGGGTCCCTCAGCAGAGGATCAACTAGTTGGAGTTGTATTCCGGACGGCACATATACATATAAATTGAATGAAGGTGTAGGCAGGGGGTTCTGGGTTTTTAACCGAGGCAAGTGTTATCGAACCAGAGGATCTCCAGCTGTTGCAAAACTAAAACTCCCAGCATGCCTGGACACTGTTTAGGGATTCATGTTTCTTCCTGAACCATTTAGAACAGAGTTTTCCCGCACTGGTAAAGACAGCTGCCACAAGTGTTTATTTTTTTATTTTTTTTCATTAAGATCATGTTTCTTTATTACAATGTTATTATTTCTGTTTGATGTTTGTCCCTTTTTCGTTCCAGATATACCGAACTCTAAAGTATTCCCGTCTAGTCTGGGCATCGGCTATCAGAACGATAGCCTGGTACCTGCCGCATGTTCTCCGCCAGTGGCTCCTGCAGCCAACAATGTGAATGACTTTAATGACTGTGACGTTATTGGGGATGAGCTGGACTCTTTCCTGGATTTGGAGATGGTACGAAATGAACAACACTTTTCTGTATAGACAAAAGTCCCATGTCTTCTAGATTCCGTCTTATTTTATTAGCTGTTTAATGCTGTGCCTTGTTTTAGGCTTCCAAACAGGTTCCCCAGCTAATACCAGTATTTCCCACTGGAAACCCACTGCTTTCTAGCTTGGGCACAACAGGCCTACCTGCACCGTCCCCTCTACCTCCAGCTTCTTTTGGTTTGCTGGATTCTCGAAAACCACCAGTAGTAGCTTTAAAGCCTGTATTCACTCCATGTTTGGATGCACTGGACAGCTTTGACACCGTGCGGGAGACACTGGACAGTCTGGACACCTTAGGTAATGGTAAGGCTTCATAGTGATGATGATGTAATTACAGAGGCTACATTTTAGCTGTTCAATAGCCTTAGCATTCTAAGTGTATGTTCACCCGGTCATAAAGTGTGCGGAATGTCCGCCGGTGAACCTTACGCACATTTAAATAATCCAGCGGGTGCTAGGACCGCTCGGAAATGTGCTGTCTCATAAACGGCAAAGCATTTCCCGGTGGAATTCCATATGGACATGCCTCTGTGTGAACATGCCCTAAATCTTCAATTAACATCCGCAGGCCGACATTTTTCTAAAGCAGTGTTTCCCAACCAGGGTTCCTCCAGCTATTGCAAAACTATAACTCCCAGCATGCCCGGACAGCCTTCGGCTGTCCAGGCATGCTGGGAGTTGTAGTTTTGCAACAGCTGGAGTTGCTCTAGTTGGGAAGCACTTCTCTAAAGTATATATCCCCATTTAGTTGATCCTCATTGCCACTCTAAGCTTATTTTTCTCAAACGGAACCATTGGGAGACACAGAACCGTGAATATATGTTCTTGCCACTAGGAGGCGCTGACACTAGGGATACAAAGAAAAAAGTCGGCCCCTCCTGGCAATGATATACCCGCCTACTGACCCTGAGCTAATCAGTTTTAGCTTAGTGTCATAGGAGGCAAGACACAGGTCTGGAGCGCTCTCCAGACCTGGGCTTCTTTTTTGTTTTTTTAGTTAGGGCCAGTGTTAGGTTCTTTTATCCTTTTATTTTCTTGATTTTAGGTGGGGGTTTAGCAGCATGGCGCTACCTGTTCCCCCATTTGCAGCTAAGGGGCACGGGGCATAAGAGTATGCACCATTAACCCCTTACCGCCAACTGCCAGTGCCTGGGGTTGCTCCTTGGGTCCAGGTCCCCCCTATTCTCCCTGCTCATCCCACTGTTGCAGCCTGATGTGATGCAGGTATCTAAAAAGCTGGCTGGCTCGGGGGTCTCCTGTGGAGACAAAAGGGGACTGCTCTCCTTTTTATTTTTCACTAGGGGGGTTGGGGGTCTTTTTCTTCTCAGTACCGGGGGCCCTGGGATTTGCGGGGCAGTTTCCTCCCCCTCCCCTCCTTCCTCCCTGGTATTGTTTACTTTTTTTGAGGCATGGCAGCTTGGCAGTTTGTCTTTACTCCGGCCGGCGTCTTTACTTTCATTTTCTATCGTCCCTGGATGCCGGCCGCAGCTGCTCTTGCGCGGCCTGCGTCTTTCATTTTCATGCACCGACATTTACAACGCCAGCTTTTACAGCATGGGGCACTATTATTATTTTAATGGTGGCGACCGAGGCCAGAGCTTCTCCCCACCCGCGCTTGGTCGCGCAGCAGAGCTCCGCCCACTTTTTTGCTGCTGGCCAGTGACTGTGCGTGCACCAGGGGGTCACTGATGTACCTATCAGTGTGCTGTGTGCACTCAGAGGTTACTCCCCACCAATGAGGGATGTCCTGACCAGAGAGAGCCTCCACCTGGGACAATTAGTCCTCCCCTCTTCTCTTATGGTGTGAACTGCAGCTGCTCCTGGCACCTCAGCGCCTGCACTCCAGCCTTCAGGGACACAGACCTGTCTTCTGCTCCGGCTTCTTTCAGAGGGACACAGAACCGGTGAGATTGCTCCATTTTCTTTTTGCTGACTACTTTTCTAGCTGTTATGTCCCACCCCAGACCCGAACACCCCCCCCAGACAGGCGACCGCGATCCTGGTTACCCATTATACTTGTGTGGGTTGTAAGCCCAAAATTCCCGGTGCTTCCACTGAATCCTCCTGCTCAGCCTGCTCCGCCAAGCTCGCCATGCCGTCTGTTACGGTTTCGCAAGATGTTCCCCTGGAATGCGTGGGTCCATCCCTCCCCCAGAGTGGGTTTCTTCCCTTATCTAGTTGATTTCTGAACTGGCCAGGGTCTCCAAATCGGTGGCTTCCACCTTGGAGTGGTCTTCCCTGCGGGCTTCTCCCAGGGAGTCAGGTTCGGTATCCCCTGACCCCCTTTTCCAACGCGCCCGTAAGTGCTCTAAGGAGGTGGCCTCCAGCTCTTCTCCAGAGTTGCGCACCCGGGATTGACATTCTTCTCGCAGGTCTTGTTCATCTTCCCCGGTTAACCGGCAGTGCCCCCTATCCAGGGGCCGTTCTCCGGGTCCTCATCATAGGTCTCAGTATCCTCGTTTCAAGGTCTCACACTCTTCCGTCCAAAGCTACCTCCCCAGATTCCCACTCCCCATGGGAAATAGCGGATTACAGATCGTAATCCACCTCGGATCAGGAAGACCACTCTGCAGTGTCTGAAATGGTGGACGTTTTTGGTGTCAGCCATCAGGGACACTTTTCATCTAGAGGACCCAGGAACTTCGGATCCCGATCCAGAAGTTTCCTTTCGCCGCTCTATGGGTTCTCCCAAGGCTTTCAGTTCTCATGCGGAATTTGATGCCTTGTTGGACACGGCTTGGAAGCACTCTGTAAGAGCTCTCTGCTTCCGCAGAACAAGTCTCAACGCTCCAATCCCCGTCGGAAGGCATCTTCCTTTCGGTCCTTTTGGCCATTTAGGTCGTCCTTCCAAACAGGCGCCGTCCCAAGCTCAGAAAGCTCCTTCCTTCAAAGCACGTCCTTCCTGGAAGTCTGGCAACTGCGCCGGCGGTTTTGCTGCTAAGTCTGGTCCCCCTAAGCCTTCCTCTTCCTGAAGGGGCGCCCCCACCTGCGTCTTATTCTCGGGTGGGAGGTATCTCAGGGAGTGATAGTTCCAGTTCCACCAGGGGAGTGTTTTTCAGGGTTCTACTCAAACCTTTTCGTCATTCCCGCGAAGGAGGGCACTCAACCGTCATTCGCGACTGCATCACTTTCTAATGGAGTCTCTCCGCTCCATAGTGGCCTCCATGGACCAGGGGGAGTTTCTTTTGTTGGTGGACATCCGGGATGCCTACTTTCACATTCCTATTTTCCCGGCCCATCAGCGTGTTCTTCGTTTTGCTGTCCCGGCGGGCCACTTTCAGTTTGTGGCTCTCCCTTTTGGCTTGGCTACAGCTCCCAGGGTCTTCACCAAGGTCATGGCGGCAGTAATTGCCATCCTTGTTACTCGGGGTATCTCAGTTCTCCCCTACCTAGATGACCTCTTGATCAAGGCCCCGTCCCGGTCCCAAAACCTGGAGAGCCTTCATCTCACTCTACAGACTCTGTCCGCTTTCGGATGGGTGATCAATCGAGAGAAGTCTCACCTGTCCCCATCCCAGTCTGTGATATTTCTGGGTCTCCTTTTCGACACGGCAGCGGCCTGTGTTCACCTTCCGTTGGACAAACTGCGCTCTCTGCAGCAAGGTGTCCGTTGCCTACGAAGTCCCTTCCTGATTCCAATTTGTTTCTGCATGAAGGTTCTGGGGCGGATGGTCGCTGCCATGAAAGCGGTTCCCTTCGCCCAGTTGCATTATCACCCCCTCCAGCTGGCCATCTTGGCCAGGTGGGACAAGTCTGCGTTATCCCTGGATCGGTGGAGCCTTTTGCCCCCAGCTGTTTTGCGGTCCCTCCTTTGGTGGCTCCATTCTCCCCTTCTTCAAGGGAGGTCCTTTCTTCCCCTCCATTGGTAGTTCGTTACGACCGATGCGAGTCTCCAGGGCTGGGGGTGTGTGTTTTGGGACCTTACGGTCCAGGGCCGCTGGTCTCCTCTGCAGGCTTGTCTTCCTATCAATCTTCTGGAGCTCCGGGCCATCTTTCTTTGCCTCCTCCACTGCCAGTACCTCCTTTAAGATCAGCCAGTCCGGGTTCAGTCGGACAACGCGATGGCTGTTGTATACATCAATCGCCAAGGTGGTACGCGAAGTTGCTCGGCGATGGAGGAGGTCTCCAGAATTCTGACCTTGGCCAAGGCTTGAGTTCCCTCCCTTTCCCGCACACTTTCACCAAATTCTACCAAGTACACACCTTCGCGTCAGCTGATGCCGTTTTGGCCACAAGGTGTTGCAGGCAGCAGTGGCTCAGTCCTCTGCCTGATTCTATGAGGTACTTTTTTCCCACCCCGGGGACTGCTTTGGTACGTCCCACGGTTCTGTGTCCCCCAATGGTTCTGACCGAGAAAAGTAGATTTTTTTTTTTTTTTTTTGTGCTTACCGTAAAATCTTTCTCGGAGGATCCATTTGGGGACACAGCACCCTCCCATTGTTTTTGGTTGCGTTTGGGTTGTCCGAGGGGTGTTTTGGTTCCTTTTTTTTTTTTTTTGTCTGGTTTCCATCGGACTACAGCTGGTTTTCCTTCTCTGTCGGTTGCCTTCTACTGCTTTGGGACTAAACTGATTAGCTCAGGGTCAGTAGGCGGGGTATATCCTTGCCAGGAGGGGCCGACTTTTTTCTTTGTATGCCTAGTGTCAGCGCCTCCTAGTGGCAAGAGCATATACCCATGGTTCTGTGTCCCCCAATGGATCCTCCAAGAAATAAATTTTACGGTAAGCACAAAAAAACTACTTATTCACTATTCAGGTTTCAGATGCATTATTTTGTGTGTAAAATACTGGATATCCTACAACTGGTTTGACTATTCTGAATGTAATGCCTTTTCCTTCTTAGTGATGCTTGTTAGAGATTGAAGGGGATTTCAAAAATCTTTTTAATATTGATGGCCCCCATGATTATACCCCAGCAGGATAGTCTAGATCAGTATTTCCCAGCCAGTGTGCCTCTAGCGGTTTTAAAACTGAAACTCCCATCATGCCGAAGCCTGTCAGGGCTTGATGGAATATGAAGTCTTGCAACAGCTGGAGGCACACTGGTTGGGAAACACTGGACTAGATTTATGAGTTTTTCTACCAATTCTATCCACTTCTCCACTTAGGTCACATGCAAGAGTCTTGAAAGTTTTTTTCCTGTATGGTTTTTCTGCAAACTGTGTGTGTATGTGTGGATATAAAATATATGTGTGTATATATATATATATATATATATATATATATATATATATATATATATATACATATACATACATATATATATATATATATATATATATATATATATATATATATATATACATATTATATCCACACACATACATACATACACATACATACACATACATACACATACATACACACACACACACACACACACACACACACACACACACACACACACACACACACACACATATATATATATATATATATATATATATATATATATATATATATGGCATAGATATGTGTATTAAGGGAAAGCTGCATTTATTCATTGAGCGATATGTCTATATGGTATATTTGTTTGTATTTGTAGATACCAAACACGTGGAGCCTGTACTATCGAAAGCAAACCACAAGCAAAAGGTGGGTGGTAATAAAGGTTTTCATAGTCCTGGGGTATAGTAAACAAGGCTGGACGTGGTATGCGCTGGATTAATGGATGAATGTAGTGTGTAGAACTTAATTGAAAAGGTGAACACTTTCAAGGAAAAAATATAAATAAAATTGTACCTGTTCACATCTGGAACACAATTTCCATTATTCCAGGAGATAGATTTGACACTTAGGGTAGTGTCACACATGCCGTATTTTGCTGCATATTTGCAACACCGTCATAATGGAATTAGTGGCAGGTGAGTTCAGGTTTGTGTAACCTAAAAGTGCACAGGTTTTACAGTATTAGTGTCACATGTAGCATACACGCTGCTTATTGTGCTGTATATTTCTTGGTCGCCTCATTGGGGGACACAGAGACCATGGGTATATGCTGCTGCCACTTGGAGGGAGACACTAGGCAAAAAAAATAAGTCAGCTCCTCCCAGCAGGATATACCCGCCCACAGGCACTGAGCTAATCAGTTTTAGCTTAGGGTCAGTAGGATGCAGACACAGGTCTGGAGCTCTCTCCGGACCTGGTCTTTTCTCTTTTATTATTTTCTAGCTAGGACTGTATAGTTATTTTTTTTCCGTTTGTTATTTTTCTAGGTTGAGCGACAGGAGCATGGCGCTACCTGATCACCCACATGCGACAAAGGGGCACGGTTCATAGAGTATGGGCCGTCAACCCCTTCTTGCCAACGGTCAGCGCCTGGCAGTAGTACCCTGGGTCCGGGTCCCCCACTTGCCCCTGCTGCCTCGCTAAGGCAGCTTGGCGTGTTGCAGCACGCCTTTAGCTGACTGAAGACGTGGGTGAGTATAGGAGGATGGAGTCCATGGGTGAGTATGAACTCCACCCCCCCCCCCCCCCACACACACACACACACACACACACACACACACACACACACACACACACACACACATACACACTCTCCCTTGTGCTCATCCTAGGGGTCCCCCTTCTCAGCTCCTCAGCCACTACAGAGAAGGGGGCTGGGCCGGTGGAGTCGGGACTGGCCGCGACATGCACCCATTCCCCTGCCTTGTCTCTGCAGCAGCTGCCGAGGAGGCGTGGTTTCCAGGCGGCTGGTTCCCTGCTCACATGACAGTGAACCTGCCCATGCGGCCGGGGTCGGCTCGCGGGCACCCTCTAGTGTTCTCTACAGTGCGCCCGTTCTTCCCGGGGGCCGTGCGATCTGCAGGTAGAGGAAGTGTGTGTGTGTGTGTGTGTGTATATATATGAGAGGCTTAT
Source organism: Hyla sarda (assembly GCF_029499605.1). Taxonomy (NCBI): domain Eukaryota; kingdom Metazoa; phylum Chordata; class Amphibia; order Anura; family Hylidae; genus Hyla; species Hyla sarda. The sequence continues at coordinate 65,089,979 of NC_079194.1, read as the reverse complement.
ATATACATATACATATATACACTCTCACGGGTGCTCTGCGTCCTCCAGTGGCTGAGAGGCTGCATTGCTTCAGAATTGTTCTCTCGCTCTTGGAGAGTATTAGTCTCCCCTCTAGTGGTCAAAAGTAATTATTGCAGCTACATATTTTTTTCTATGGCCCTTCCTCTTACTCCTGTCTCTCACTGGATTCACATCTTGTTGGCTAGGATCAAGTGCATTATCTGGTCTTATCAGTTTAATATCTGATATGTCACCTATCCAGGAACCACATATGGAATGGATTTTTATTTTGCTTCCGTTGCCCTTGACGGGTGACTGATAAACCTGTTTCTGCAGGATCAGTGCACCTCATGTACTGGAATGTTTGACTTTTGATCCGTGTATTGCAGCACCAGACCTTGTGCATTGTACATAAGCCGCGGACCTAGAATTTGCACTGGGTGCTTCTAGCCCCGGTTCCAGAGTGACCGTTTTTACAGGTTTTCCCCGCTTTCCCTTGCACCCCATTGGTCATTTTTGCTGAGGTATGCAGTTTTGTCAGAGGTTCAGACTTTGGGTCAGTAACCTGAATTCCTCGTCAGGGGCTGCACGGTGGCTCAGTGGTTAATGCTGTTGCTTGCAACGCTGGGGTCTGGGGCTTAGATCCCACCAAGGACAACATTTACATGGATGTTCTCTGCATGTTTACACAGTGAGTGCCATTCAACCTGTACCCTTCTCCACCGACCACCTTTACTTCATCCACCACATCCGTGACTGCAGTCCCAGTGTCCCACTTCCTGGGTGAAGTGTCTGACGGTGCACCCCTGTATGGGGCACTCTCTGCAAACTCCTCTGTGGTGGTCATGGTCCTTTCCACCGGCCATGGAGGATGTGCCATCTGCCGCAGCTGCTATTCCGGTACTCCACTGTGAGTGAGAGTTGACCGATGTACAATGGCCCTCTCCACCATCCTTAGAGGTTGCTACATCTGCCACTTCCACAGTGCTATATGTCAGAGTGACTGTTGTTCTTCCGCCCTCTACCATACCCTTGGAGTACTTGATATGTGCCGCATATACGTCAGCAGTCCTGGTGCACCACGGCATGCGGGTGTTGTCAGGAGGGTGTCCCTCCATGCATCCAGGTTTCCCCAACGTCCATGGGAGCGTGCTTTCCACCACATTTGTGGCTGAATTCCGGACCCTACTTCTGGTGGTAGTCAACTAAACATTGTGTCCCTGCAGGTGTAATGGACCTTCTATGGCAGCAGCATGGGTGATGTCCCATTAGTTTGCAGTCGGATCGGCTTTTAGTTCAAGGGATCCAGTGGGTGACCTTGCGTATTCCTAGGGCGCTCTCTGATATGGCTCCCACCTTCCAGTGCCACTGGTTCACTTGTTTCCTGCTCTAGATTACACAGCACAGGGTCGGTGGTGGGGACCCTGCCCCACCAGTACAGCCGTTCCTTTTCCCTCCTTTCGGGTGAAAGTGGAGGGGAGTTTCTTCGGTTTCCGCTATTTCACGGACTGTCCTTGCATTTCTCCTCCTTTTCTAAGTGGAGTGCTGTCAGTCTTCTGTACTTCCTCGTGTGACTGGCTCAGCCATCTCGTTTAACTCTTCCACTACCGGTTTGGGTGTAGCTTAGTGGGTGTCTACTATTGAGATTCGGCCTTCGCGCTCCCCCTTCTTCTGAGGGGTCGTATGGCCCTTGTACGTCTCCTGCTTTTGCCTTTGCAGCCGTTGCCCTCCGATCTCCGTGTTGGAGGGTTTCTTTATTTCGCTCCTGCCTTTGATCTCCCCCCTTTTTTAGCGGGGTTCTGCTGGATATGGCTTTGTTGCAACTGTCGCCATCCTAACTTTCGCAGGGGCACTTGTTGGTCTTGCCAGGACAGTTCATGCTTACTCCCCTCTTCCTCTTGGTGCAGTTCTGTTGGTTCTTGCCAGGTCCATACCCTGGCTTCTCCAGCCCCTCGCACTCTCTCCCACTGTATGGGTACGTCTTCTTGGAAGCCATTCTGGTGGTCCTTTGTGCTTCCTTCTTGATGTGAGGACTCTGTTCTCTGCCCTTACTCTCCAGCGATCTTTCTGCTAAGAGTGTCTCTAGGCCTTCCTCTTGAGGCCTCTCTGTTCAGGTCGCCTCTGGCTCCCCAGGGCTCCTCGACAGTCTCAGCTGGGGCAAGTCCCTCCTCCTTTTAAGGAGTGTGTCATTGTCCTGTGCTTGCCCTCCAGTGTGGGTGGACAACCTCCCATGCCCTGATCATGTCTTCTCTTCCTCGCCTTGTTGCTTCGGTTGGGTTGAAATCTCGCTTGATCTCCTCGGTCTTCCCCTCTGTCTCCCCCTAGGTCTTCCTCTTAGTGACCGTCATTCTGGGATGTTACTCTCTCGGTCATCCAATCCGTTTCCACTTTGGAGTCCCCTGCCTGATTGGCCTTGTCTATATACTAGTCTTTTGTGTCTACGAGTGCTGGGTGGCATGGTCGCCTCAGGGGTGGCGGTGCTTTTTTCTCCTGGCTGCGATTCTCCCCTAGGTTGGGTCACTCTTCCCTGGTGGCCCCGGAGTCGTTCTGGTCCCTCTCCCTTGGTATTTTGCTCTTTCAGGCTCTCCTTGCCTTGGGCTCTCTGTCAGGTGGCTTTTCCATGCCTTGTGCTTCGGAGTGGTTGTTCCTGGGGCTTCCCACCATTCTGGAAGTTCTTCTCTGGCCTTGGCAGGGTTCCGGTCCTACTCTTCTCTGCTGTTTATCCGCAGCGACGGTCTTTGCTCGCCGCCCCAGTCTGGGTGCTAATCAGTCGGAGTGTTCACTCTGGCTTGAGGTTCTCTGCCTCCAGGGGCCTGTATCATAGGGTCTCGGTTTGGGGGCCTTCTGGTCATCCTGGTTGCCCAGTCTGGTCGTTTTGTGCATCTCCACGTGCGTGGTCTACCTTGTCGCATGTTATTTCCCACTTTCGTGTCTGTGCGGCCCACTCATGGGTTCTCTTCCAACAGGTTTTGCACTGAGTGGCCTAGGATTAGGAGTTGAGATTAAACCTCTGGGTTTGGGTTTTCGGCGGGTGCATCTTGCTCTAGCCTTCTTCCTGGTCGTTTTCTTCAGGCACTCGGGACTGTACATGAGTTTTGCTTTTTTTCTCTCTTCGTCCCATTCTAGCGGCTCTGGTATCCGCCTTCTGAGTCTTGCCTTCTTGCTGACCGTGCTTATCTGCTTTTCTATTCTCTCTCCTCAGACTCTGTCCTACGGTTGCGGTTGGCTCCCTTCAGGCCTCTCCGGCATATTTCTCTTCTGGGAGTGGGGTTTCCTCGCCATGTTTGTCTTGCTTAGCCGAATCTCTGTATTAGGGCTTCTCTTATCTCTCTCTTCCGTGTTTGGGCCAGGCCTCGTCGATTCTGCATCTTATGTCTTTTCATCCGGAGTGTCTTCTGTTCTCCTGCCAGGACAGGTTTTGCCCGGCAGGCCTCTGGGGCGACCAGTTTATGTATTTTGGTGTCTGTCGGACCCCAGTCTCTGCACCGTGCCTTCCTTTTGCGTCCTGCCTTGCCCCTAGTGTTTTGCGGGGGCTGCCAGGTGGTTGGTAGCCGGGTTCCGTGACTCGTTTTGGATCAGTTTCTGGCCTGACCTTCCCTTCTCTGGCAGTTGTTTTTCCCACCCCAAGGACTGCTTTGGGACGTCCCATGGTCTGTGTCCCCCAATGAGGCGACCAAGAAAAGGAGATTTTTTTTTTGTACTCACCGTAAAATCTTTCTCGTAGCCTTCATTGGGGACACAACACCCACCCATTTACGGTTCCTGGTCAGGTGGTTTGTTGCCTTCTATTTCTTTCTGGTGTCCTTCAGACATTTTCTCCTTTTGTGGTTTGGCTTCTCCTACTGCTTTGTGACACAACTGATTTGCTCAGTGCCTGTGGGCTGGTATATTCTGCTGGTAGGAGCCGACTTTTTTTTTTTTGTCTAGTGTCTGCCTCCTAGTGGGCAGCAGCATAATACCCATAGTCTCTGTGTCCCCCAATGAAAGCTACGAGAAAGAGATTTTACGGGGAGTACAAAAAAATCTCCTTTTTCCTACCCAATAAAGTCAATAGGTAGAAAAATCAGCTGCAGAAAATATGCAGCCAATATGCTATGTGTGACCCCTGCCTAAAAGTGCACAGGTTTTACAGTATTACACAAACCTGAACTCGCCTACCACTAATTCCATTCTGACGGTGTTGCCCCCTCCCCTTCCCCAACCACTGAATTGCTGAGCAGGCATTTCCTGCATGTAAGGGCAGACACATGACAGTCTGTTTCTGTCCTGCTAAAAATAAAAAATAATGGATTCTAGTGGAAGATCATGAGACTGGGAAAAACGGACACTAGTAACCATGACAGAAAACATATTGAAAACCTAAAGAACATGTGGTAAAAAAAGAATGCTTTAACAGAATAGCCAAATGTGATGTGTGTTGTTGCTGTTATTGTGAATGTCTAATCATGCATTCTATATAACTTACAGCCTACAGTGAACACTGTAAACCACTTGTTTGCACATAAGATGGATCCTTTACTGACCCACATTGCAGCAATGCCACCCCTATTGCCAAACCCCCTTGCACAAACCTATGACTTCAAACAAGGCTGCCAACTGTGTTATGTGAGGACAGGTAAGATGCAAAAGAACTAGTTGTCTCCTACCACATGTTTGCTTAATGCTGATCAGCTAATAACATTGATATGGATTTTATCAGTGACCTAATAAATATCTTACTCCCGACCCAAATTCATTATCAGAATGTATACACCAAAGTAAATCAAACTGAGAAGTACTTTATACTTCTGGCCTTTTATTGTCAGACGTCCAAGCTTATATCACCATTGCAATTAACATAAGTTCCCACCCTCACTAGGAAGGTGTTTTTAGCCCTGGCTTACCATATACATACAATATAAGGTATACCCTTCTCTCAGATTTTGGTGGGTTTCAAGGCTTTTGCCCAGGACAGGAAATTCCTCTACTTGGTGGGAGGGGGGAACAAGGAGCAGAGTAGCGTGGGGGATGGGCATTGTCAAATAGTTTTTTTTTATAATGCATACATATATATATATATATGCAGATAAGGTCAGGCTGCTCACCACTCTCGCGTTTGCTGCACTATCTCGTGCTACGGACACCGGTACCGCTCCCGGCTTGGTAGAAATCACACAGAAAAGAAAACGTCCGGCACTCGGGAAGATGCAGGTAAAACTTGTCAATGGCTTTATTCACACGCTTAGGCAGGACACAATCTGACGCGTTTCGCACACTCAGGAGCTTAGTCGTAGCTACGACTAAGCACCTGAGTGTGCGAAACGCGTCAGATTGTGTCCTGCCTAAGCGTGTGAATAAAGCCATTGACAAGTTTTACCTGCATCTTCCCGAGTGCCGGACGTTTTCTTTTCTGTGTGATATATATATATCACGCACACACACGACAAACAGCGGCTATCGGATAAGAAAACTGACATAGGCAGCTAGTAGATCGGTAAGATAAGTGGAGACAGTCAGGTAATTTGACATTGAGCAGAGCTGATGGAATAGGCAGAAGAGAAACAATCCTATGACTGGTAGCAGAGGCAGGAAAGTGGCAATCCTAATGTTGTCAGCAGAGGCAGGAGAGAAGCATTCCTTTGGTTACGCAGAGGCAGGAGAGCAGCAGTCTTTCAGTTATAGCAGAGCCAGGAATGAGCAGCAGTCCTTTGGGTGATAGCAGAGGCAGGAGAGCAGCAGTCCTTCATTTATAGCAGAGGCAGGAGAGCAGCAGTCCTTCATTTATAGCAGAGGCAAGAGAGCAGCAGTCCTTCATTTATAGCAGAGGCAAGAGAGCAGCAGTCCTTCATTTATAGCAGAGGCAAGAGAGCAGCAGTCCTTCATTTATAGCAGAGGCAAGAGAGCAGCAGTCCCTAGGCTGATAGAAGAGACAGGAGTCCTATGGCTGATAGCAGAAGCAGATAAGAATCAATCCTATGGCTGGTAGCAGAGGCAGGAAAGTGGCGATCCTAATGTTAGCAGAGGCAAGAGAGCAGCAGTCCTTCGGCTGATAGCAGGAGGCAGCTAACTTATTTTGTAATAAAGTTCCCACCTTTCTGACTATTAAGTAAAAAATGCTGATAGTCAACCAAATAGTGTCTCTGAATTTGGGGGCATGTAGCAAGAAAGTAAAAAATACCTATGAAATCAGGGAACCTGAGGTTAGAACGTGATATAAAATGTATTTTTTTTTTTTTTTTGTGACTGACCACAGGTCCGGTTTTATAAGTCTGGCACTTATTTCTCCAGTGTACTTTTACTGAAAGGGCGTATCCAGTTAGGAAAAACTCCTAACCTTCGGTCCTTAGTATACATATGTATTACTGTTGCTGCCCTTTTCTTCCACTTCCCACCATCACTTACTGGCAGGAATGCTTGAAAACTCAAGGTCTGCCTTCCGCTCCATCTTCCTCCCTCACTTTCCTAGCTGTTCAGAGCAAGGAGCAGTCCACTTTAGCTTCTATTCACTTCATTTGAACCCCCTGGCAATCAGCTGTTGGTAGCCTATCTTGTGGACCGGTCATCAATTGTATTTCCCTGGAAAACCCATGTAACAAATTTCCCCTTAAAGTATACCTGTCATCAACAAAAACGTTTTATATAATGTACATTTGTTAAAAAAAGGAGATTTTTTTTCTGCTTACCGTAAAATCTCTTTCTCGTAGCCCTCATTGGGGGACACATTACCTTGCCACTAGGAGGTGCTGACACTAGGAAGATAAAAAGTCGGCTCCTCCCTGGCAGGATAAACCTGCCCACTGGAAGTGAGGTAATCAGTTTTGTCACAAAGCAGTAGGAGACGCCAATCAAGACAGAAGTCCGAAGGACCCCGTAAAAGAATCCCAGAAAATGACCCTGAAAAGATAATCTGGACAAAAAAAGGAAGATATGGGTGGGTTCGGTGTACCCCAATGAAGGCTACGAGAGAGATTTTACGGTTAACACAAAAAAAATCTCCTTTTCTCGGTCGCTCTTCATTGGGGGACACCTTACTGATGGGACGTACCAAAGCAGTCCCCTAGGGTGGGAATAACAACCACTAGAAAAAAAGAGTAAACGGTCAGAGACTGAACCCACTCGTCTGTAAGGCTCACGGACAAGACCCCAGGCCAGCCACAACTGACGCCCAGAAACGAAGCTCTCGGAAGATTCCCCCATCCCTGGAGATGGTCTAGGATGCTAAGGAAAGGAACAGTCACATGCTGAGACTAAAGCTACAGTCCAGAAAGATAGAAAGAAAAAAGGTCTACTAGGAACCATCCTGGGAGAGGGTAGAAAATCAACCCCAAGGAACACAGAACCAGACAGAGGGCTAGCCCGGCTGGAAAACAAAAATGGGAAAAAAGAAAGGGAAACCGGCTCTAGCAATGACACTAACATCTGGAGACCCAAAACCCCTGTTTAAGGGGCACACCATGAGCACCTAAAATGCTAAAGTAGCACGAAAGGCGTAATCCGGACGACCTGAACACCCCCCATCCCGGGAGTACATGGGCCCTGAAAGAGACAAAGGAAATGGGGATTCCTGAGTCACCTGGAGAACATACACGGAAATATAAAAGGCCAAGAAGGAGCGGAAGACCCTAAAAAGAAGCATCCCAGAACACCAAAGCGGCCAACATGGGAAGTTGGAGGTGCCTGCAGCACCGGAAAGACTTGTACCTGAAGGGAAAGGAAACCCAACGGCCATGACACGCTCCGTGAGGCAAACTTCCTTGTCGAGACAAGCAGAAGTGTGGTACAGAAGGACCGTCCACAATGGAATCCCTAAGGCCCAAAGAACCAGGAGGGCCAACCGAAAAAAGAAGGCACGCCACAGCAGTTTAGGATAGTGTCCAATACAAGGAGACTAACCAGAATTGGACCCTGGCGGCCCGAGGAGACCAGAGCACTCCAAAGCCACATCCTGTCAGGACAGAACAGAGGAAAAACAAAAGTGAACCCAGCAGAGACCCCCGGTACGGGGCACAGGAAGGTCACTCCAGGAGACTGTGGTGTCGTGTCGCACAATTGACACCATCAAGGAGAAATCATAGGGAGATTGCGTCAAAGGATGAGGAGAGCAATGGCAGGACCCAAACAGGCAGTGGCTAGACTGGCTGACGCTGAGCCATACATGAGGGCGTAAACTCCTCCAACAGAGGAGTGCGCCAAGGCTGCAGGAGCAGCAGAAGATAACCAAAAAAAAAAACAGGAGGGGAGAGAGCTTCATCTAAGCAGAGGATAGCGCTCAGCCCCTGATCCCCATACTCCCTGTGGAGGGGGAATTGACAAGTGCGCCAGGCACTGTCAAAGCAGGCAAATGCCGCCCTGTGGCAACAGGAACCCTACGACAACATACAGAGAAATGAAGGGATCCGAATCCTGGAAACAGGTACAGGGCCAGAAACCAAGACATGGCTACAAATGCGAGTAAGAAACACCTGCGCACAGCAACCAACAGCTTGGAGAGGAACACCCCTCAGGGTGAAACCCTGGACCAGATGGTAGCCAACTGAGCCATCCTAGACGTGTCGAAGGCAACAGAGCAGACGCCTGAGCCCCTCTGCATAGGAAACAGGAAGATACCTGGAGGCAGAGGGTGGCCTGAACTGACTGTCGCCCCAACAGGCACCCTTCCAGAACAGAGGTGCCCAACCGTGGCAGGACTGCCGAACAAGACCACAGGAAGGCCCGAGGCACACCACACAAAGCAGAAGAGAGGGCGGACTCTACATGTGCAGAGGACCTAGCATACGTAGAGACACAGACGTGGTTACCTCATGATAAGAGAGGGGAACCAAACTGCCGACAGGAACGAAACCGCAGACATCCCAAAGTCCGACTGAATGGAAAACACACAGCACTCAATGGTGTGTCACCACCATGTCCCTTGCAGAGCAACATGGCACTCCCAGAAAATGGGAACAGAGAGTGCCGCAGTTACAAGAGATGAAGGATGCATGTGGGGCAGGAAACGTGCAGATCCAGAAGAGGTCCCATGAACACACAGGCACACTTTGTTAAACTTTCCATGGAAGGAGACACCGGACTGCGGCCATGGAAGCTGCAGGAATGGGGGGAGGAGACCTGGTGTATTCAAAAGTCATGCAGACAGTCTGGCTACCTGGCATAGAGACCATGGTCATACTGGGTCCCGCATCCAGAACCACACACCAAAAGTGGGCTACTAGCCGTGAGCCATGAGAGCGGCAGGCATGTGGAGAGGGACCTGGTAAGTTAGGAAACACCATGAATTAGCATGTGGTGCATTGCAGAGGGCTCACAGTGCAAAATGGGGAACAACACCTAAGCAGTGGGTAACCAAAACTTCCCCCACAGAGCGGGAAGTGTATGGTAGTTGACCAGATGTAGCAGAAAACTACGGAGACAGCCGTCCAGCTGACAGGTGGAGGATTCCGGAGTACACAGGAATTCTTCTTCGAAACCTCCCACAGACAGTGGGGCACAGAAGTGCGGCCAAACGTATCGGCGACCCAGTGGTGTAGGAGACCCTGCAGACGAAGACTGACTGGCTGACTGACAGCAGACCCTTGCCTGCAGGAACCCTCAGACTGTTGCACGCGGCAGCCCAAAGATGGGAGACCGACAGCGGAGGACACTGTGTAGATAACGGTCTGGCGTAATGAGTGCCCCTGCAGATGCTGGTGATAAGGGAACACAGTCAGATAGCAATAAGTGGGCCCCTTGATGCCTGTGGAAAGGCAGTGAAGCTGAGAAGGCATGAATAGAATCCCAGTCACCCTGGGAGATCGGGGGAGGCTTATGAGCCATGGATGGCATCCCCTTCACCCAGCATAGGGTCCACAGGACACGCCAGGTCACTCCACCGGACACCGCACCCTTTGCAGTGAGGTACCGGAACTGCAGCCATACACTCTTCAGCCCTTGAAGAAACGACAGGTGGCAGAGAAAACCAAGCAGACCATTGTCTGGCTTACTGGTAGGGGTCCAAGTAGACAACGGTGCACTCCAGCGGTCACCTCACACTAGTGGGGTACCGGAACTTCAGCCGCAGATACTTCGGCCCTTGGAGAAATGACATGTCTTCACATACTCACCTAGAGATGTCTTCAACCAGCTTTTTAGTCACCTGCATCACGTCATGCTGCTACAGACCAAGACGAGCAGGGAAAATAGGAGGACCTCCAAGGTGCCACCCCAGAAGCTAGCCGTTGGCGGGAAGGGTTTAACGGTGCATTCATCATTGTCCCGTGCCCCTTAGCCACATATGGGGGAACAGGTAGCGCCATGCTCCTGAACCCCCACATGAAAAATGAAAATAAAAAGGAGTAAAGAACCTAACTAAACAGACCTTACTAGAAAATAATAATAATAAAAAAATACCAGGTCTGGGGAGCACCCAGACCTGTGTCTTGCCTCCTAGCTGACACTAGCTAAAACTGATTACCTCACTTCCAGTGGGCGGTTATATCCTGCCAGGGAGGAGCAGGCTTTTTTTTTCTTTCTAGTGTCAACGCCTCCTAGTGGCAAGAGCATATACCAATCGGGAAGGTGTCCCCCAATGAAGAGCGACCGAGAAATATGTATATTTTTGTCCCTGCAGCTGGTGTCTGTGTGTCTCTATGAGGAGTCCAAATAAAGGAAGTGAGGGTGGACAAGTTAGACTCTGTACACTGAGGACAAGCGGGGCTCTGTACACTGAGGTTCTGTCACATGCTATGGGCTCACACATCAGGATGATTGACAAGCCAGTAGCCTTCACAGAGCCCTGCTTCTCCTGCCCTCCCTTCCTGCATTTGTACTCCTCATAGACACACAGGAAATAGCTGCAGGGACAGCACTTTTTCATCCATAAATATACACATTTTTTAACCAACGTATATTACAGATATACATATAATTGTATTATCTACATTATATAAAAAGTTTTTGTTGACGACAGGTATTCTTTAAAATTACACACTGTGGAATTACAAGTTTTAGATTGTCTAGAAAGCTTTTGTTTCTTGAATTCTTGTTGACGTTTATACAATAGTGTTACCAACATGCTGTTTTCCCTTTGCTTTCAGGGCATGATTGGAATTGTAGTTTGGCACTGGTTGGGGAACACTGCTCTACTGTTTATTTGTTTAATTTACATTGCATGCAGAAAACAAGTTGGCGTGGTACCAGTAAAGCTGGTCACACTCTGTTTCTGTACCCTCTTATGGTTCCTTTTCTCTTGCAGGCCCCAAGGCGCTTGACTTCACCTACAAAGAAAAATTAGAGCACAAGTGTAAAAAAGACATTTTATTAGCACGAATGAAGAGCTCTGAAAACAAAGCGTGGTTAAAGATTCGGCCACGGCCAATGAAAGTCAATTTTACCGGTCCTTACATGTTGTGCAAAGGTTAGTAAAGAGTGTTTTTGTTTCAATTACTTGCAGTGGGGCATCTAGAAAGGCCAGGTGTAGCTGTATGACCAGGGGATGTCTCCAGATAAGTTCAAACATCTCCCAAATGTAACGCAGACTACAATGCAATGATCAGAACTGTAAAAAAAAAAAAAAACTAAAGGGTATTACAGTTTTAGAAAATAAGTTACACAACTTTTCAATCCATTTCTCTATCAATTATGCACCATTTACAATAGGAACCAAGATTATTTACTTCCAGAGAATAAAATTCTGTCCTGTCCTGTTGAGAACTTGGTACAGTAAGGATATTGTAAAATTATTCATCTATACTTTATACAATGAATAAGTATTATTTAAAACATTTATACTATTATTATTTAATAAATATATATTTCTCTTGCGCTTCTCATTGGGGGACACCTTACACGTGGGTATATGCTCTTGCCACTAGGAGGCGCTGACACTAGGAAAAAAAGTCGACTCCTCCCTGGCAGGATATACCCGCCCACCTGCAGTGAGGTAATTCAGTTTTATTAGTGTTGGTTAGGAGGCCAGACATGGTTCTGTGGAGCTCCACAGACCTTGTGTTTTTTTCTCTCTGTTATTTTCTTAGCTTAAGGCTTAAAGTTTAGTTTTTTCTCTCCTTTTTTATTTTTTATAGCGTGAGGTGACAGGAGCATGGCGCTGCTTGATCCCCCACATGCGAGCTAGGGGCACGGTGCATTGGAATGGAATGACCCGTTAACCCCTCCTCGTCAACAACCAGCGCCTGGCGGTGTACCCTGGGTCCGGGTCCTCCATTCGCCCCTGTTCGCCATGTCGGCAAAAGGCAGGTTGGCACAAGCTGGTCGAAGACTTCGAGGGTGAGTATATTATCTCTCCCCCTCCCATCACCCCCTCCCCTCCCGGGTACCCGACCATGTGGGCCCCTGTTTCTGGGCGGGTTTTTTAGGGTCCGGGCGGCAAGGGGTTAATCCTTCATGCAGCTTCGGCTGCATCACCTAGCTGATGGGACCCTGTCCTTTTATTGGGGGGTTTTTCACTTTGGGTTTTCTTGGGGGGCTGTGTTTTATATACTCGGTCCTGTGGAGGGCAGCCACCGACATCTTGCGGCGGCTCCCTCCACAGGAGTTCTGCCGGCTCACTTCCTTTCAGCCCGGCTGTTGTTTTCCGCCGGCTATTTTCTGTACAGTTGCCGCCCACACTGTGCAGGTGCGGCTGGCGCTGTGGGTTCCGGCTGCGGTTTGCTGCGGGCGCTGGGAAGCTCCAGCTCCGCTGCCAGGGGTCCGGTCCCTGTCGGCACATGGCCGCCTCTCTGTTCTATGGGGGGTAGCTCCGCCCTTCTTCCCGACCTCCCCTCCGGCTCGTGCGCTGCTGGGGGCCATTGTCCCGTCCTCCTTCCCCGTTCCTGGGGCGGCGCGGGCAACGTTATGGCTCCCGCGGCACCTCGCGCTCGGTCCCCTATTAACCCCTTCTGGAGCGGCGGCTTGGCAGGCACTATAGTGTCCTGTCTGCCGCTGAGGGGCAGCACTTGGGGGGGCTCCTTGCACATATTGGTCCCCCTGCATGGTTTCCTACACCGACTGTCATACGTCATACAGCTGATGTACCTACAACTGGTGTTCCGGTACCTCACTACCAGTAAGCCGGACAGTGGTCTGCATGGTTGCCTACTCCGCCTGTCATACACCAAACTGCTGGTGTGTCTGCGTCTGGAGTCCGGTACCTTACTACTGTGTGAGTTTTCCGATGGAGTGTTCCATTATCTACTATGGACCCATTCCTGTAAGCCAGACAGTGGTCTGCATGGTTTCCTACACCGACTGTCATACGGCTGATGTACCTACAACTGGAGTTCCGGTACCTCACTACTGGGCGAGGTGCCGATGGGATGAGTCGTTGTCTACTATGGACCCATACTAGTAAGACACCGCTTGTCATACAGCAAACGGCTGATATGTCTGCGACTGGAGTCTCGGTACCCCTCTGCAATGCGAGGTGCCGACAGGAGGACTCGCTGTCTATGTACCATAAGCCGGACAGTTGTCTGCATGGTTTCCGGCAACTGCCTCTCAACCGTCACGTGGTTGATATGCTGTGGTTGGAGTTCTGGTACCTCTCCACTGTGCAAGGTGCCGACTGACCGGCTCCTTGTCTACTCTGGACCCATATGTCAATCAACTGCGGTATCTACGGTGGGTGTCTCACTACCCCACCTTTTTTTGCGGGGTGCCGATGGAATGACTCGGCATCTACTGTTGGGCCATACCAGTTAGCCAGACAGTTGTCTGCGTGGTTTCATCCATCACATGGCTGTTGTTCCCGCGGTTGGAGTTCTGGTACCTCACTACCCTGCGAGGTGTCCGTCAGATTGTCTCCTCTGAATCCATATCAGAAATGACCTACACCGCCTGGCAGACATCACCCAGCTGATGTCTCTGAGGCGGGAGCCTCGGTGTCCCTCTGTTCTGCGTGGTGCCGACGGACAGACTCTTTGTCTACTCTGGACCCGTACCTGTTAGCCAGGCAGTGGTCTGCTTGTTCCCTGCGCCACCTGTTAAACATTCTGGTACCTCACTGCGGTGGAGGTGCTTGCCAGAATGACTTGCTCTCTTCTATGATTCTATACCATGATGTCACTGGTCTGCTTTCTCCTCTGCCGCCTGTTGCGGCTGACTGCTTTGGGCCGGAGTCCCTTTTCACCACTGCTGTTAGTGGTAAGCACGGAACTGACCATTGGTGTTCCACTGACCCTATAGGGGTGACAGAGATGCATTCCATGGCTTCTCTGCCTCCCTCTATCTCGAGGGGGCGGGGTTTCTGTCCATGGCTCCTTGGCCTCCCCGCCCTCCTGCCTTTGTCTATGGGATACAGTTACTGACTTTCTGACTGTTCCCTTTCTCTCAACTCTTTGGGTGATGTCCTTGTTCAGCCAGTCTGTTGTCTACTCGGTTTCCGCTGCCTTTGGTCCCTGACCTCGGGCCGCCGCGGGCATAGCCGGTTTTTCCGTAACTCTCTGCTGGGTGAGGGTACTGAAGTAAGGACCCTACAGTTACGCGGGTTTGTTGTCAGTCTGGTTTTCCTTCGGCTGTTGGATTTTCTATTCCGCCTGGTCTAACGTTTTGGTCGAACAACGCTTTAATACCTCACTTTCTGTGGGCGGCTCACTGGAGTCCCCTCGGGTGCTCTGTAATTTTCTTCCTGTAGGCCAGTCGGTTTTCCGCATGGCTAACTGCTACTTCCAGTCATCTACCATACATTTCCCATGCTGGGACGATAGTTCAGGTAACCCGCTACCAAGGACTGTTTTCAGTGCATCACCCCGTGTTGCTGTGTGGCTTTTGTTCCAAACTTCACATTCTAAGCTGCAGGGTTAGCTATGTCCGAAGGCTGGTTTCTCACTTCTCTGTGTGTTTTCTTCTGCGGGACCGGGCTGGTCCATGGTTCCTATGCCACATAGTTGGACTGTCTGCATGTCTTTCTAAACCACTTGTTCGCCCTCCTCATTACTTCGCAGCCGCGGCTGTAGTCCGATGTTCTCTTCCGGGGCGCAGTTCTTCAGGGTGTGTATCTGTGGGTTCGGGGGACCCTTTCTACCTGTACGTTTCTGTGTCGGCCGATTTCCTGCTCCACATACCTTCTTCATTGGATGTCTACTGTTTTATTTGTGCGGCAGTCTTGGTGCTCCGCTGCTATCGTGAGATCCCCATGTCTGTGTCCCCACGTATCCTATGGCTGCCCGGTAGGTGTGAAGCCCACCTTTCCTTCTTTTAGTGGGGTAAGCCTCAGAGTTTCCTGTGCTTTTGCTTCTGTGGTTCTGTGGCGCTAATCCACTTCGGCTCTGGCCTGGGGCTTGCGGGGCGACAGTCTCTTCAGTCTCTTCCTATGCATACGGGTGTTCTTTTCCACGTTTATTTTCTGTCCGGGTGCCTTAGGCACCTAATCTTTTGCCTTTTTCCCCATCTGATTTGGCTCTCAACACTTGTTACATGGTTGTATGGTGGTTTCTTTTTTGCTGCTGTGCCTGGCACACTTGCCTTCTCCTTTCCTCAGGGGGGTTTGGGGATCGGGGTGCTTGGCATGGGTCTTTCTGGTGTCTTTGTTGCAAACTTTGCCCTCCCTTGTTTTCCCTCCTCTGGAGGGACTATGCTGCTGAGCTTTTTCTGCCGCCAAGATGATGCCGTCTCGTCGTCCCCCTTTTTAGGCGGGATATCGATAGGGCCCTTGTCTTCTACTGAGGGCATTCCATATCGATAGGGCTCTTGTCTTCTACCGAGGGCATTCCACGAGTTCTTGCGGTCTAGGTTTGTGGGCTTGCCCGGCCACCTTTGCAGCCGGCTCTCTTCTACGTTTTTTGTTATCTACGGCTGTTCATGCAGCCTGGACTCTTTCCTCTGTTGGAGGAATTTGTGCGATCTCCATGAAAGGGTTGCTTCTTCTTTTTTTTTTGTCTGTCTCAGTTGTACCACACTGCTTCCTGAGTCTTCTGGCATGCTCCTTCCTGCGCCCGGTCCCTAGGAGTCCCCCTGGGTTCTCCTTTGTTCCCCCCTCCGTTCCCGCTCTGGCGGGATGTTTTTTCCGGAGTGCTCTTGTCTGCCTGGACCACTGGGTCTATTAATTGTTGGTCTTTGGCTTGGACTTCATCCTTAGATGCTGTGGCGTGCCTTCTTTGCAGGCAGCTCTTTCAGTTGCACCATGGTGCAGTTTCCGATCTTGGACATGTGTTCTGTTTCGGCCCGTCAGGCGGAGCGGCTTTTTCTCCACTGCTCTCCTTCTCTTCTTCCTGTTTTTACCTGGCAGTGGTTATCCGGAGACTTTTCGCGGACGTCTGTTTTTCCTTTCACTCCAGGTTTTTTTTTTCGTTTTCCAGGTCACCCTGGCAGATTCAGTTTCTGTCTGGTTCCCCTCCAGAGGTCTTCTGGAAGTTCAATTTCTGGCTTTCATTTGTCTCCGGTCTGGGGGCTCGTCTACGGGCCCCGTGGACTCGTGAGTTCAGTCTAGGGACTGGTTCCTTCTCTCCGGTGGTTGTCTTTTCCCACCCTAGGGGACTGCTTTGGTACGTCCCATGAGTAAGGTGTCCCCCAATGAGAAGCGCAAGAGAAAAGGAGATTTTTGTACTCACCGTGAAATCTTTCTCGTAGCTCTCATTGGGGGACACCGCACCCACCCATTTCTTCATCTTTTTTCCGGTTTATTCTTTCGGGTTCTTGAGTTGTCTCTCCGGGATTCATTTCTTGGGTCCTTCAGAGGTTTTTTCTTGTTGGCTTCTCCTACTGCTTTGTGACAAAACTGAGTTACCTCACTGCAGGTGGGTGGGTCTATCCTGCCAGGGAGGAGTCGACTTTTTTTCCTAGTGTCAGCGCCTCCTAGTGGAAAGAGCATATACCCATGAGTAAGGTGTCCCCCAAGAGAGAGAGATTTTACGGTGAGTACAAAAATCTCCTTTTTTTTTTTTTTTTGCTACTTCTAAAGCATTGGCCTTTTTACGTACAAGTAGAATATAGACAGAAATATGCATTAACACTACTTGATTCTTATTTTACTACAGACATCCAGAGTCGACAGGACTGTAAATACGGCGATAACTGCACATTTGCCTATTATCAGGAGGAAATTGACGTGTGGAATGAGGAGCGAAAAGGAGCCCTGCATAGAGATCAGCTTTTTCAGCTGCCGGGATTGGTGAAGCCAGGAAGTGTATCCCGGTTATTACATGAACAGAAGGGGATCTTTACCTTTTTATGCCAGGTGGAGTACTGAAACAATGTTTAAAAGTCTTGAGACATGGACATTGCCAGGTCATATAGCTAGTCAGGTCATAGTGCAGTTTGTGAAAAAATATAAATGCAATGGCAGCCTTACCTATACACATTGAAGGCTATCAATCGCTTACTTCAGGATTATCAGGCTTCCCCCTATTAGTCCTGTTAGATTTTAGAGTACGGCCACACTTGTTGGATTGACTGCAGATTTTCTATACTGAATTTCTAGGAGTAAAATTCACAACTTTTACAGTAGCAGTAAGGTGAATAAAATTTTCGAAATCTCAACCACACGTTGTAGTAAAAATCTACACCAGAAACTGACCTACAGTGGTATGGTCACTTGTTGTCTGCTGTGGATTCATTATGGATTTTATATTGAAATACTAAATTGAGGAAGGGGAGCATAAAGGGCTGGACATTTCAACTTTAAAGGGGTTCTCCGATGCTTAGACATTTTATCCCCTATCCAAAGGATAGGGGATAAGATGTCTGATCACGGGAGTCCCACTGCTGGGGACCCCGTGATCTTGCACGCGGCACCTTGTTAATAATCAGTCCCCAGAGTGTGTTCTCTCCGGGTCTGATTACCGGCGACCACTGGGCCGACGGCGTGTGACGTCACGCCTCCGTCCCCGTGTGATGTCACGCTCCGCCCCTCAATGCAAGCCTATTGGAGGGGGCGTGACAGCTATCACGCCCCCTCCCATAGGCTTGCATTGAGGGGCAGAGCGTGACGTCACACGGGGGCCCTGTGGTCGCCGGTAATCAGACCCGGAGCGAACACGCTCTGGGGACTGATTATAAACGGGGTGCCGCGTCCAAGATCACGGGGGGGTCCCCAGCAGTGGATCCTTTGGATAGGGGATAAGATGTCTAAATCCCGGAGAACCCCTTTAAGGCTGGGTTCACACTGTGGAAGCTCCTGCCAAAAAATACTGGCCAGAGATTCCGAGTTTGGCCAGAATTAGCTCCGCACGTACATACCCATAGACAGCAATTTGTCCCAGAAGGATTTCACCGAAAGAATGACCGAGATCATCCTTTCAGCGGCAGAAACTATACAGTGCAGAGCGCACTGTGCAACGGAATCCCATTTACATACTATGATTCTGCTGCACCTGAATTTCCAAAGGTAATTTGTAAGCATAAATAAACTCATAAATTCTGTATTCTGTAATTCTGTATTGCCTAAAGAGTATCTTTACAAAATCTTAACCCCGGTGATGATGTTGATGCTTCAGGCATCCTTAAGTTGTGACTCCATTAACAACCCGACAAAGATATATCTTAAGCCTTTAGGTTATATCTATAAAGAAACTTCTGATGTCTCCTTTATTTTTAACAAATGTATTTACAAGGATGATCAGGGGTTTCATGAAGCCAATCCATACAGGCTTTGGGGGGTATTAAAAACATATATGTGTGTGTGTGTGTATATATATATATATATATATATATATATATATATATATATATATATATATATATATATATGTATATGTGTCTGTTAATATCTTATTGCCTTCTCCTTTCTCAGGCTTGTTTTGACAGCAAACCCCAGATAATCAGCAAAAGAAATCCAGAAAACCCAGATGTCTGCACTAATCCCAGTAACCAACACAGTTTCTCTAAACACAAGTAGGTTTTTACATCCATGTGGATTAAAGAATTACTACCCAGTGTATTCACTTACGGAAAAAGCTGCTTTTAGTATGTGAAGTTTTATTGGTTGGCCTGCACAATAACGCCCAGTGCACAAAACATAATTTTTCTATCTGAAAAATCGATCTCCTTATGGATTCTCATTAGAAAAATAAAGGCATGTCCTTGGATTTCTGCTGTGGTTTTGGATCCAGATGAGCATTAAATAGTGGGGCTCATCCACATCCTGGCTATTAGGCACAGATTTGTAAATCCAGAATCTGTAATCAATCCATAGATTTTGTAGATTGTGCTATGGATGTGCTGCAGATTTAAAATAAAATCGGATAAAATTTGTATAAAAAATTCACATAAATATTTTTTTTAATTCAGCTTAAACGGAAAAAAGTTATCCCGGCTAGCTCAGCGGGCTGTTTGGGACCAGCTGAGAAGACCAATAACGCTGATCAATGCTATGGCACAGCATTGTTCAGTGTAATCGAAGGATTTTATGGAATAGGGAACTAAAAGATAGTGTAAAAAATAGTTAATAAATGTGATTTTAAATAGGCACTGTCAGATTAAAAAACTAATATGTTGTACATCTTGACAAAGCATTAAAAGAGAAGTATCATGGAAGAAATCCCCGATCGGCTGTAAAGGAGAGCCGGGGCTCCAAACAGGAGATCGTGGGGGGCCCCAGCACTCAGTGCAAGGCCCCCACCCTTTGCAATCTAAAATGTTTTCTATGATTTTTTCCTTAACCTTTCGAATATACTTCATAAGAAAATGTTATTTCCTTTTTATAGAAATCATGACTTTATCCATGCTGAAGCATAGGCATGGACAAAGTTCAGTAAGTGAGGGTGGGCTAGCACTCCTCTGTGCTCTCTCCTATCTGATAGCACTCCTCTGTGCTCTCTCCTGTCCTATCAGATAGGAGAGAGCACAGAGGAAGCACAGAGGAGTATTATCAGATAGGAGAGAGCACAGAGGAGTCCTATCAGACAGAGCACAGAGGAGTGCTATCAGACAGGAGAGAGCACAGAGGAGTACTATCTACCCCTTTTTCTGTTTTCATATGTGGTACCAATTATAACATTAAACCACACGGACAAAGGCGTACACGTAAAAAAAAAATACCAAAGTCCAAAATTGTGTATTTTTGGTCACTTTGTATACCCAAATGTTTTTTTTTATTAAAAGCGATTAAAAAAGTCACGAAAATAACTACAGATCACGGCACAAAAAATAAGCCCTCACACATCCCTGTATAATAAGAAATAAAAAAGTTTATAGGGGTCAGAAGAGGACATTTTTAACCCCTTTTCATCCACAAACTAGTATGAGGGCTTGTTTTTTGCGCGACCAGTTGTCCGTTGTATTGCCATCACTCATTATATCATAAAATGTATGGCGCAACCAAAGAAATACTATTTGTGTGGGGAAATTAAAAAGAAAACCGCAATTTTGCTAATTTTGGAAGGTTTCGTTTTCACGCCGTACAATTTATTGTAAAAGTGACGTGTTCTTTATTCTTTGGGTCAATACGATTAAAATGATACCAGTGATAACATACTTTTCTATTACTGTTGCGCTTAAAAAAAAAATCGTAAACTGTGTAACCAAATTAGTACGTTTAAGATCCCCCCTATTTTGAAGACCTATAACTTTTTCATTTTTCCATATCAGTGGCGGTATGAGGGCTCATTTTTTGCGCCGTCATCTGTACTTTTTATTGATACCATATTTGCTTATATAAAACTTTTAATACATTTTTTATTAATTTTTTGGGGAATAAAATGATTTATAAAAAAAAAGCAGCTATTTTGGCCTTTTTTAAATTTTTTTTTTTACGTTCTCGCCGTTCACCGTATGGTATCATTAACATTTTATTTTAATAGTTCAGATATTTACGCATGCAGCGATACCAAATATGCATATAAAATATTTTTTTAACACTTTTTGGGGGTGAAATAGGGAAAATGGGGCAATTTACGTTTTTATTGGGGAGGGTTTTTTTCACATTTTTTTAACTTTATTTTTTAACTTTTATTTTTTCACTTTAATAGTCCCCATAGGGGACTACTTAAAGCAATCATTCGATTGCTAATCCTGTTCAGTGCTATGTATAGGACATGGCACTAATCAGGGTTATCGGTCATCTTCTGCTCTGGTCTGCAGGAAGGCAGATCAGAGCAGAAGACTCCTGAAAGACAGCGGAGCCAGGTGAGGGGACCTCCGGCTGCAGTGCAGGATGATCGGATCGCCGCGGCAGCGCTGCGGGCGATCAGACAATCCAATTAAGTGACCGCGATGCTGCAGATGCCGTGATCGGTATTGATCACGGCATCTGAGGGGTTAATGGCGGACATCTGCGGGATCGCGGATGTTCGCCATTACCGGCGGGCCCCTGGCTGCGATCAACAGCCGGGACCTGCCGCGCATGATCTTGGCATCGCTCCGATGCCCGCGGTTATGCTTAGGACGTAAATGTACGTCCTGGTGTGTTAAGTACCGCATCACCAGGACGTACATTTACGTCCTTCGTCGTTAAGGGGTTAAACATGCTAATTTTAGTGCAAAAGATACATTTTTGAAAAAAAAGTAAAACAAAATAAAAATGATACCCAATTTATATAGGTTTTATCATATGGACCTACAGAAGGAAGATAGTGTAATTTTTACTGAAAAGTGCTCTGCGTGGAATTGGAAGTTCCCAAAAGTTACAAATGGCCCTTTTTTTCATTTTGCCCCACAAAGATTTATTTTTTGGTTTGGCCATAGAATTGTAGTTAAATGATTGATGTCATTACAAATTAAAATTAGTTGCGCAAAAAACAAGCCCTCATATGGGTCTGTAAGTGGAAAATTGTGAAAGTGTTATGATTTTTAGAAGGTGAGGTGGAAAAAACAAAAATGAAAAAAACCTGTGGTCCTTAAGGGGTTAAATATGCTTATCTTGGTGCAGATCTGCCACTGCAGAAAATCTGCATCCCTTCAGTGTGTTCACACGTTTTTAGGGTTCAAATGTGTTTTCTAATTCAAAAGGCAAAATAAGTAAGGCTACGTGCACACCACCGCTGAGCTCTCCTAAAGGGAGATCAGTTGTATTGACTTCCAGAGAGGAGGATACTGTTGTGTTCAGTCTATACCAGTGTGCCTTAGCTGTTGCTGTCAGGGCATGCTGGGAGTTGTAGTTTTGCAACAGCTGAAGGCTCACTGGTTGGGAAACACTTGTCTAGACTTTTCTCTAAATACATACATACAGCACAACTATCTTTGTTAGGAGTATATATGCCTGCAGTTCTGATAGAGTACTTTGTTTCTCAGTAGGCTCCATTGGGGACCCAGAGACCGTGGGTATATCTTGCTGCCACTAGGCATACAAAAAGAAAGTCGGCCCCTCCTGGCAGGATATACCCCGCCTACTGACCCTTAGCTAATCAGTTTTAGCTTAGTGTCAAAGGCAGACACAGGTCTGGAGTTCTCCAGACCTGGTCTTCTTTTTTTATTTTCTAGCTAAGGCCTGTATTTTAGGGTCTTTCTCATTTTTATTTTCATATCATCATCACCAAAATGAGATTTTCTGTTTTTTAGGTGGGGGTTCAGGAGCATGGCGCTTCCTGTTCCCCCATATGCTGCTAAGGGGCACGGGGCATAGAGTATGCTCCGTTAACCCCTTCCCGCAAATGGCCAGCGCCTTGGTTTACACCTTGGGTCCGGTTCCCCCGATCTTCCCTGCTTGTCCCGCTGTCTCAGCCTGACATGACGCTGGTGACCATCGCTGGCTGAAGACATCTTAGGTGAGTACTTGCTCACACTGCTTACTTCTCCTGGCCACAGCCGGTCAGGTCTCCGATGCGCCAACCGCAGCGCCTGTCAGCTGGGCTGCAGTCGTGCCGACGGCTCTCCCCTTACCTTTCACTTTCACCTGCTTCTTGGGCAGTTCGTGCGGCAGGCAGGAAATTGAGGCCGCGGCTGCAGCCTGGTCCAGAACTTAGCTCCGCCCACTCCCCGTATTCGGGTCCGCTGGCGGGGCTCCCTTCCTCCTTCTGTTGCCAGGCAATAGTTTCTCTGAGCGCGCAGGGGTCACTGATTATTAGGGGTGTGAATCACCAAGAATTTGGCGATTCGATTCGAATCGCGATACCAGTGTGGCGATTCGATATATCCCGATATATCGCGATACCGTCTAGGTGACGATACATCGCGATATATCCCGATTCTGTCTAAAAAACTGTCTTTTACACTTTTTTTAAAACTTTATTTTTATTTTATTTTTTTTTGTACACTTTATTAGTCTTTTAGGAATCATTAGATTCCTCAGACAGATGAATAGAGTTCTATTGAACTCCATTTATCTGCGATCCATTGATAGAGCCTGGTCCAGCCAGGATCTATCAATGACAGAGCCACGGAGAGCATACACATCTCCCTTTAGACGCCGCTGTCAGCTTTGACAGCGGCGATCTAAAGGGTTAATAGCCAGCCGCGGCGATCGCCGCATGCTGGCTATTAGCGGCGGCCCCCGGCTACTGAGAACAGCCGGGGGCTGCAGAGTATGGAGCGGGCAAGAGTCCGGAGCCCGCTCCATACACACTGCAGAGCACCGTATGCTGGATACTAGCGGTGGTGAAGCATCAGCGGCCCCCGGATACTGAAATCAGCCGGGGGCTGCAGAGTATGGAGCGGGCACGAGTCGTAGCCCGCTCCATACATCCAGAGCGCCGCCGCCGTGTCAGATCCGGCTGACAAAATGTGGAACTTGTATCTCCTGATGCCCGGGACATGCTTTCTGTGCATCAGGAGATACAAATTCCACATCACTAAAAGAATCGATTCAAAAATATTTTGAATCGATTCATTATCGGCAAGTGAAAAATCGCGATAATCGCGGGAATCGATTTTTTTCTTACATCCCTACTGATTATCCTATCAGCTTGGTTCGCACGCTTTGGGGGTCATCTTCTGTACACCTCCCTCTCCTTCTCCAATGGGGTCCATCCCGGTGCGGAGGCCACTCCCTCTAGTCAGTGCAGCCTGTTTCTCTCCTTCCTGCTCTGCGTGGCCATATCGCTTCAGCTGCTGCTTGCCTCTTCATCTCTGGTCACAGGACAGCTACAGCCTGCTTCTCATCTCCAGCTGCGGGACACAGGGCCTGGGTGAGATTGCTCCATTTTATTTGCAGACTACTTCCTTACTAGCACCTATGTCCGACCCCAGACCCGAACCCCCAGACAGGCGGCCGCAGCCTTCACCTACTACTCTTGCGAGGGCTGCAAGACCAAAATGCCCGGTGGTTCCACTGCTCCACCATGCGCACCATCCCTCCTGTGCCTGCTTCTCAGGATGCCCCCCTGGAACGAGTAATGTCTGCCCCTCCCCCAGAGTGGGTTTCTTCCCTTTTCCAGTCAGTCTCTGACCTGGCTAGGGTCTCCAGTTCAGTTTCTTCGGCCTTGGAGCAGTCTTCCCTGCACACAACCCCCAGGGAGTCCCGCTCAGTCTCTCCTGACCCCCACTTCCAGCGCTCTCACAAGCGCCTTAAAGTGCCTTCGTCAGGCTCTTCTCCAGAGTCGCGTAATTGGTATAGACGTTCTTCCCGTAGATCAAGCTTCTCTTCCCCAGCTTGACGGCAGCACCCCCAGCCCAGCCTCCAGGGGCCGCTCCCCTGG
Organism: Hyla sarda; assembly: GCF_029499605.1. Classification (NCBI taxonomy): domain Eukaryota; kingdom Metazoa; phylum Chordata; class Amphibia; order Anura; family Hylidae; genus Hyla; species Hyla sarda. The sequence goes on along the minus strand of NC_079194.1, from coordinate 65,065,521 downwards.
TGACCATCCCAGGTCTCTGACTCCTCATTCCAGGTCTAATACGCCTCTGTCTAAGGCTACCTCCACACGCTCCCACTCTCCGGCGGAAGTAGCGGAAGATGGGTCGGAATCCACCTCTGATCAGAAGGACCAATCTGCCGTGATATGGTGGACAGCTTGGTGTCAGCCATCAGGAACACTTTTCATCTGGAGGACCCAAGTCCTTCGGATCCTGATCCAGAAGTTTATTTTCGTCGCTCTCGGCATTCCCCCTAGGTTTTCAGTTCTCATGCTGAATTTGATGCCTTGCTGGACGTGGCTTGGAAGCATCTGGACAAACTATTTCAGGGGACCAAGAAGATTCTCTTCTCTCAGGATCTGGTTTCCGAGTGGACAACGCCACCTGCAGTAGATCCTGCTGTTTCTCGTCTGTCCAAATCTACTACTCTGCCTCTAGCAGTGTCCTTTTAAGGATCCGGCGGACAAGCAGATTGAGTACTTGGCAAAGTTTGCCTTTGAAGCGGCAGGTTTATCTTTGCTCTCTACCTTTGCTTCTGATTGGGTGTGCAGGGCTGTTTCGGTTTGGGCTTCTCAGCTTCACCAAGGCATCCTGTCAGGCACCCCTCGGGAGGACTTAGCGGACCTCGCTCGTTAACACAACTGTCTCATGCCGGGGACTTCCTTTGTTCGGCAGCTCTTTAGTCCACCCGATGTACGGCCTTTGCCTCAGGTAACTTGGTTGCGATTCGTCGCTCCATGTAGCTGAAAGCGTGGAATGCAGATGCTGCTTTGAAGAAATCCCTCACTGAGTTGCCCTTCTCTGGTACTTGGCTCTATGGGAAGCACCTGGACGAGATCATAAGAAGCTACTGGAGGTAAAAGCTCTCTGCTGCCGCAGAACAAACCTCGCAACACCAATCCCCGTCGGAGGACTACTTCCTTTCGGGCCTTTGCCTCGGGTCGTCCTCCCAAGCAGGCGCCCTCCAAATCACACAAAGCTCCCTCCTTCAAAGCATGTCCTTCCTGGAAGTCAGACAACCGTTCTGGCGGTTTCACGGCTAAGTCCGGTAACCGTATACCTCCCTCCTCCTGAAGGTACGCCCCCGGGTACGCACCCTTGTCCTCTTCTCTGGTGGGAGGGTGCCTGTCTCTTTTCCGGGACGTTTGGCTTGCGCAGGTTCAGGACTCCTGGGTCCGGGATGTCGTATCCAATGGTTACCGGATAGAGTTCGCTTCTTTTCCCCAGGATCGTTTCTTCCGATCACGCCTCCTCGTTCCCCTTCTTTTGCGGCAGCCTTTCAGGTCGCTTTAGGTACCCTCCTTGCTCAGGTAGTGATTGTCCTAGTTCCTCCAGTGGAGCATATTTCGGAGTTCTACTCCAATCTTTTTCTTGTCCCTAGGAAAGGGGGCTCTGCCCGCCCCATTCTGGACCTCAAACTGCTCAACCGCCACCTGCTCCTGCGCCATTTCCGCATGGAGTCCCTCCGCTCGGTGTTCGTGTCCATGGATCAGGGGGAGTTTCTTTCCTCAGTGGATATCCAGGATGCTTATCTGCACATCCCCATTTGCTGTCCCTGCGGTTCCTTTCCAGTTCGTGGCTCTTCCTTTTGGCCTAACCACAGCTCCCAGGGTGATTGCCATCCTTCGGGCTCGGGGGGGGGAGAATCTCGGTTCTTCCTTTCCTGGACTAGCTTTTGATCAAAGCTCCTTCCCTGTCCCAAAACTTGAAGAGCCTTCATCTCACGGTGCAGACTCTGTCCTCCTTTGGCTGGGTGATCAACAGGGAGAAGTCCAACCTTTCTCCCACTCAGTCCCTTGTCTTCCTGGGTCTCTGTTTCGACACAGTGGCTGCCAGAGTTCGTCTTCTGTTGGAGAAGCGGCGTCCCTCTTCTGTTCCAATTCGCTTCAGTATGGAGTTGTTGGGCTGGATGGTGGCTGCCATGGAGACAGTTCCTTTCACCCAGTTCCGGTGTCTCCCTCTCCAGCTGGCCATCCTTGCCTGGTGTGACAAGTCTCTGTCCACTCTGGACTGCCATATTCTTCTGCCCCCCTCCGTTTGTTGGTCTCTTCTGTGGTGGCTCCACTCTCCCTCCTTCTCCATGGGCGGTCATTTCTCCCCCTCCACTGGCAGGTCGTCACGACCGATGCGAGTCTTCTGGGTTGGGGAGAAGTGTTTTTTGGGACCAGGGTCGCTGGTCCTTTCTGGAGGCTTGCCTCCCCTTCAATCTTCTAGAGCTCTGTGCCATTTTTCATTGCCTCCTCCATTGGGAGAGGCTTCTCCAGGGTTGTCTCGTTCGAGTCCAGTCGGACAACGCCACGGTGATGGCGTATATCAATCGCCAGGGCGGCATGCAGTGTCGCTCAGCGATGGTGGAGGACTCCAGGTTTTTTTCTCTGGGCCGAGACTCGAGTTCCCTCCATCTCTGTGATCCACATTCCGGGAGTGGGAATCGGACTTTCTCAGCTGCTCCTCTGCAGATCCAAGGGAGTGGTCTCTTCATCCGGAGGTCTTTGCGCAGATCTGCGATCCTTGGGGAAGCCCGGACGTGGATCTCTTTGCGTCGTGCCACAACAGACAGGTTCCTTGCTTTGTCGCGAAGTCCTGTGACCCTCTGGCTCTGGCAGCGGATGCGCTCGTAATCCTGTGGTCGTCCTTCAGTCTTCCTTACCTCTTTCCTCCCCTCCCTCTCCCGCCCAGGGTTCTGAGAAAACTCAAGGTGGAGGGCGTCCCAGCCATTCTGGTGGCTCCAGACTTGCCCAGACGAGCGTGGTACGCAGAAGTACAGGTCTCCCACCCCTCCTTGGGATCTCAACCTGGTGCTTAGCGCCTTGAGGGAGGCTCCGTTCGAACCTCTCCGGGATGCTTCTCTTCGCATCCTTTCGTGTAAGGTCGCTTTCCTCATTGGGTCTCCAAGCTGGCGGCTCTTTTTTGTTGCTCTCCCTTCTTGGTCCTTCATCAGGGCAAGGTGGTTTTTCGGCCGCCTCACTCCTTCTTGCCCAAGGTAGTTTCCTCCTTTCACGTGAATGAGGAGATAGTTCTTCCTTCATTTTGTCTGGCTCCATCCAACTCTAAGGAGCCTTCATTGTCTGGACATTGTTCAAGCTGTTCGGATCTATCTTTCCGTCTCCTCCTTCTTCCGGCAGGGTGACTCCTTCTTTGTGATTCCGGAGGATCATCGCAAGGGGCTTCCAAGGCGACCATCTCGCGGTGGATCCGTTCTGCCATCTCGGAATAGTATCGGAATAGTCTTAAAGGGAAGGTCCCACCTTTTCGGGTAACTGAGCAAAGGCAGGCATTTATAATTGTAGGTGTAAGTGAAGCATTTTTCTACTCCTTTTTGTTGTGTGCTGGTAATGTGTAGGAGCATTTGATAAATTTTGTGCAGGTCAAATTTTCTAAAATTTCTCTCCACATACACCAAAAAGCTAAGCTAAGTCTGGGCTGGTGTAGTTTTATAGACTTTTCAGTGGCTTTGCGCCTTTTTTTGTGATTTTCACAAAAAAGTGCAGTTCATAAAACACTTCCATATCATGTGTATTGCCAAAATCAGTGGATTGCAACTCAAAATCAGCAGAAATGTGTAATCCAAAAGGCGCAAATAAGACCTGCGTGCACCTTTTTTTACACCTTTTCTAGACACAACAATCTGTCAATGATAAATGTTGGCCAAAGTGTTTGCAGGTGGTGGTGGCTCAGTCTTCTGCCTGATTCTGATTGGGTATTCTTCTCACCCGGGGGACTGCTTTCGTACGTCCCACAGTCATTGTGTCCCTCAATGGAGCCAATGGAGTTCTTCAATGGGGGACACCTTACTGATGGGTATATGCTCTTGCCTCTAGGAGGGGCTGACACTAGGAAAAAAAGTTGTCTCCTTCCTGGCAGGATATTCCCACCCACCTGCAGTGAAGTAATCAGTTTTAGCTAGTGTCAGACTAGGGGGCAGGACATTGGTCTGGGAGCTCCCCAAACCTGGTCTTTTTTTTATTATTTTCTAGTAAGGGCTGTTTAGTTAGATTTTTTATTCCCTTTTGTTTTTTTTTTCAGTCCCTGTGGGACTCTGTCCTTTATTGGGAGTTCATAGGGACTCTGTCCTTTATTGGGGATTCATATTGGGGCTCCCTTAGGTTCCCTGGGGGGTTTGTGTCTTATGCATACTGGGTCCTTTACTGGGGCATTTGCAGCGGCTCCCTCCACAGGAGCTTTTGCCGGCTCACCTTGGAACAGCCTCGCTGTCCCTCCTCCCCGGGCGTTTCTCTCTGCGACCACACTGTGCGGCGGCATATGTAAAACTCTGCCCTCGGGAGTTCAGGGTCCTGGTGGCGCATGGCCGTCTCTCTTCTTTCCCTCTCACTACGGCGGTATAGCTCCGCCCTTCTTCTTCCCTCCCCGATTTAGCGTGCAAGCCGAGAGATCAGAGCTCCTCCTCTCTGGTTTGCATGCTGCAAATGGAGGTTCTTGGCCCACCCTCCTTCCCCGTTGCCGGGTACAGTGTGGGCAAAAAATTCTGCTCCCACAGCAGCTGCCGACTGCTCGCGATCCGGCCCGCTGTAGTCCCATCCCGGAGTTGCGGCTTAGCAGACACTTGTAGCACTGCTATGAGTCGTCGCTCCTCAAGGACTGTCTGCTGCCGCTTATGGGCAGCACTTTAGGGTGCCCTGCTCCCAATGTACCCCTTCACATGGTTATGGGTGGCTGGAGTCCATATTTTAACGTTGTTTTCTTTGTATATAAAAATTAAATTTAAAAAATGTAAGTTTACATATTTCTTGGTCACTCAGATCATTTGTTGATGTTTGGCACCCTCTTGTGGCCAATACTTGTATTATAGTTTGTTTTTAAGGGTTGCTCACTTCATGGAGCACTTGATATCCGCCATGGCGGGTTGTTACCAGGGACTCTAGTACCCTTGGAGTCGTGGGTTCATATTCCAGCATTGTCTTCCCTTCTACCACTGATGGGGTACACGATGGAGTGTCCCGTTGTCTACTAGGGACCCATACCAGTAAGCCAGACAGTGGTTTACATGGTTGCCTACACCGCCTGTCATACCTGAAACGGCTGATGCATCTGCGTCTGGTGTCCCGGTACCTCACTACTGTAGGAGGTTTCCAACGGGGTGTCCCATTGTCTACTATGGACCCATACCAGTAAGCCAGACAGTAGCCTGCATGGTTTTCCTACACCGCCTGTCCTACATCAAACGGTTGATGTATCCGCGGCTGGAGTTCCGGTACCTCACTACTGTGTGCGGTGCCGACGGGATGAATCGTTGTCTACTTTGGACCCATACCAGTAAGCCAAACAGTGGTCTGCATGGTTGCCTACATCGCCTGTCCTAAATAAAACTGCTATGGATCTGCGACTGGAGTTTCGGTACCTCACTGCTGTGAGAGGTGCCGACGGGAGAGGACTCATTGTCTGCTATGGACCCATACCAGTAAGCCAGACAGTGGTCTGCTGGGTGGCCTACATAGTCTGTTCTACATCAAACGGCTGATGTATCTGCGTCTGGAGTCCCGGTATCTCAATACTTGTGAGGTGTCCTACAGAGTGTCCCGTTTTCTACAATGGACCCGTACCAGTAAGTCAGACAGTGGTCTGCATGGTTGCCTACGCCGCCTGTCATACGTCAAATGGCTGGTGTCTCTGCGATTGGAGTTCGGGTACCTTACTGCCATGCAAGGTGCCGATGAAATGACTCGTTTTCTACCGACCCATACCACTAAGCCAGACAGTGGTCTGCAGGTTTCCCACTCCATCTGTCACACATCACACGGATGGTGTATCGGTGACTGGTCTTCCGGTACCTCACTACTGTGCGAGGTGCCCGATGGAATGACTCCCCTGCCTCCCTCTATTTCCCAGGGGGCAGGGTTTCTCAGCCTCCCCGCCCTCCCACCTATGACAAAGGGGCACAATTATCGCCTGTCTACTTGTTCCCTTTTCGCCGGACATCTGGGGGTGTTCTTGTTCAGTCAGACTTTTGTCTACACTGTTTCCGCCACCATCGGTCTCTGACCTCTGGGCTGCCGCGGACATAGCCAGCTTTGCCTTAACTCACTGCTGGGTGCGGGATCTGTAGTAGGGTCCCTACAAGTATTCAGGGTTGTTTCCAGTCGGTCAATCTGTCGGTCAATTCCTTCATCAGTTGGGTTCTACACCACCGGGTCGCCTGTTAGTTAGGCCGCACTCCAGTACCCCGTTTTCTAGGGAGGTGGATTGGAGTGACCATGGGTGCTCAGGAATCCCATTCCTGCCGACCAGACGGGTTTCCGCATGGCTTACGATGTCGGGTCAACTATAATACACTTTCACACCATGGACAGTAGTTCAGGTTACCCACTACCATGGTGTAGTTTCGAGTGAGTCTCCCCTGGCTGCCCCTTGGGCCTTATACAAGGCACCACATACTGGTTTACGAGGTTACCTACTTGGTCAAGTCCCTCTCTGCTGCCTGCTACTCCCTCTACAGGCTGGTATCTCACTTCACTGTATGTTTTCATATGCGGGACGCGACATGGTCACGGTCCCTTTTCCACATAGCCAGACTTTGTCTGCATGGTGTTCTAATCCACCTGGTCCCCTCCCCAGTTTCTGCCGATGCCGCGGCTGCAGTCCGAAGTCTCTCTTCCAGGTTTTGTTCCGCAGAGTTTGTACCGGTGGGTTCTTGGGACCCTTTCTACCTGTTGTGTCTGCACTTTTTCCTGCTCCACTTTCATTATTTTCTGCAGGTCCCAGGGACTTTCTACAGCAACAGCAGCATCACTCTATTCTCCTTTCTTTGGTTGCACTATTGGTCTGCTAGAGGCATACCTCCCTTCCTGCTGGTCTCTTGGAGGTCTGTGGTTTCTTTTGTGTCCGCAGACTTAGTACCCCACTGCTATTGTAGGGTACCCATGTCTGTGTGCCTGCATATGCTAGGACCGCCCTGTAGGTGTGGAGCCCACCTTCCTTTTGTTCGGTGGGGTGTGCCGCACATCTGTTTTCCTTACTATTCAGGGGTTCGTCTTCCAGGTGACTCTACGTCTCCGGTTTAGTTGTCTGTCTCTCCGGTATCTGAGAAGCCCCCCTTTTTCAGGGTGTTTGCTGCTCCTTCTTCCTTCGGGGTCCCAGGTCCGCCCGAGTTGGAGGGCGTTCAGGTTCTCCAGCAAAACAAAAAAAAAGACAAAAATGTAGCCAGCACCTAACCCAATACACGGGTGCACGCTGCTGTGGCAAGTTCAAAACATGTAAAAAAAGAAAATGACAGCAGCACACTTGGTCAACAAAATGGAGGCTCTTGGCGCACTTTTTGATCAAAACGTGTCCCCCCCATCCACCACGCGGAGGTGGCTTCATATAGGATGGGACCCTAAACATTCACTCACCTCAGACTGGGTGACATGCTGGATCCACTAACAACCCAAAACCACCTCCTGTGAAATAGGGGAGGAGATGCACGGCTACAGAGGGAGCCACTCCCCCCCCCCCCCCCCCCCCCCAAATTGCACAGCAAAACCGAAAAAAGACAAAAATGTAGCTAGCACCTAACACAATACATGGGTGTACGCTACTGTGGCAGTTCAGGTTCTCCGCTTTTACACTGGTACGGCTAGTTTCGCCTTCTGGGTGCTTGTGGCGGGCCCCCGGGGTTTTTGGGTCTGCAGCTGTCCAGGTCTTTGTTCTCAGGCACCAGACCTCTCCAGAGCAGGTTTCCATCTTTCTTTTTTTCCTGTGCTTTCTTGTCTCTCTATGTGACCCAGATGTCCTGGGTCTCTACAGGGATGGCTTTTTCCTTTGGCGTCTTAGTCCATGTCCTTGGACGGGTGTTCTTCCAGGAATCCAATTTCTGGGCATAGTGTGTCTCCAGCCTGGGGGGCTCGTTCCCAGGCCTTGTGGACACGTGAGTTCAGTCTCTGGACTGATTCCTTTTCTCTGGTGGTTGTTTTTTCCCACCCTAGGGAACTGCTTTGGTACGTCCCATCAGTAAGGTGTCCCCCAATGAAGAACGACCGATCCCACCCATTTCTTCATCTTTTTTCCGGACTATTTTTTTTCCCAGTTCTTGGGTTGTTATCCGGGATTCCTTTCTAGGGTCCTTCGGACGTATTTCCTTGTTAGCTTCTCCTACTGCTTTGGGACAAAACTGATAACCTCACTGCGGGTGGGCGGGTATATCCTGCCAGGGAGGAGTCAACTTTTTTTTCCTAGTGTCAGCGCCTCCTTGTGGCAAGAGCATATACCCATCAATAAGTTGTCCCCCAATGAAGACAACCAGAAAGAGATTTTACGGTGAGTACACAAAAATCTTTTTTTATGCTTACATTAAAATCTCTTTCTCTGAGGATCCATTGGGGGACACAGCACCCACCCATTGTGTTTGTTGCTATGGTTCGGTTTTCTGTCCGAGGGGTTGTTTTTGGTTCTTTTTGTCCGGTTTCCTCAGACACCTGCTGGTTTCTTTCACTGTCAGTCCTCTCCTACTGCTTTGGGACTAAACTGATTAGCTCAGAGTCAATAGGTGGGGAATATCCTGCCAGGAGGGGTCGACTTTCTTTTTGTATGCCTAGTGGCAGCAAAATATACCCACGGTCTCTGTGTCCCCCACTGGATCCTCCGAGAGAGTTTTTCCGGTAAGCATATAAAAAAAATCTACTTTTTCACTCATTCCTTATTTTCTAGGTCTCTCTTTACTGTCATTCTACAGTATAATAACAATTACATTTACATCAATAGGGGAACATTCTAGTTAATGTGTTTTTTATCCTAACAGCTCTTTCCCATATCCTCCCCTTACACCCATGCATTTAATCTGAGCTGTCATGTTCTCAATGGGGAGAGAGGAGTAAGCTGCTGAGGGCACCCTCTGGTGGGTTTATCTTCCCAAGAACAAATATGTTGATTCTAATCTTCCTCATTACTGCCCTTAAAGGACATGTCCGGTGCTCACTTTTCTTATTGTATCTGTTCCGGGCTGCAAAAAAAAAGAAAATAAGCTTTCTCTTACCTGCCTAGGCTCCCACGGTGCTCCGGTACAGGCGTTCGGTCCCCGGGCTGTATTATTCTTACTTCCTGTTAGCCCGGCACGTCACACGGAGCTTCAGCCTATCACTGGCTGAGGCGGGACATCGCTGCGGCCGGTGATAGGTTGAAGCTCCGTGTGACGTGTCGGGCTAAAAGGAAGTAAGAAGAATACAGCCCGGGGACCGAACACCTGTACGAAGCACCGGGGGAGCCTAGGCAGGTAAGAGAAAATGTTTTTTCTTTTATTTTTCAGCCCGGAACGGATAAAATAAGAAAAGTGCGTGCCGGACATCTCCTTTAAGACCCGAACAAACACATACAGATGGTCAACCAGCCCTTCTGATATCAGCAGGTTTGGCCAACATTTCACTAGTTTGTATGAGTAGCTCTGGTCACATTCTCAGTTGAGAGGTGGCTAAATTTGTATCCTGTATGTATGAGAATTAAAGTTATGTATTGGGGACATTGCAGGATTAACAAGGATAAATTGTGTTTTTACACATGTAAAAGCATGCTATAGCTCTGTTAGATTTTCTTGATGTATACATTTGATGGAAAGCTCTGATATATACCAGTTTATTAGCATGCAGTGGCATCTTTTTGCCATATACTTTACCAGTAGGTCTGCAGAACTGGGAGGCTTTTCCTTAAAAGGGAATGTGTTGTAAGAAAATTATTTATTTTTTATTTATTTTTTTTACTTACATTTTTATGTAATATATACATAGATTAAAATTACATTTTAATCTACACAGAACATAGATTGTAGATTTTTTTAAGCCTCATAATAGACTAAGGTTAAAGGGGTACACCAGTGCTCCAACGTTCTGAACATTTTATTCAAAACGCTCAGCCGGAGGCCGTGATCGTGATGTTACGACCATGCCCCCTCCCATAGACATGAATGGCGTGATGTCATGAGGGGTGTGGTTGTGACATCACGACCACTGCTGCAGGAACCTGGCATTTGTTTATAAGGCCGGGAGAAGATTGCAGGGAACCCCAGAAGCGGGACTCACGCAGTCACACATCTTATCCCCTATCCTCTGCATAGGGGAAAACATGTCTAGCAGTGGAGTACCCCTTTAACCCCTTAAGGACTCAGCCCATTTTGGCCTTAAGGACTCAGCAAATTTTTATTTTTACGTTTGTTTTCCCCTCCTCGCCTTCTGAAAATCATGCCTCTTATATTTTCATCCACAGATGAGTAAATAAAATGATACTCGTGATTATATACTTTTCTATTATTGGACCGCTTTAAAAAAATCTGAAACTTTTTAACCAAATTAGTATGTTTAAAATCACCTTATTTTTCCGTATAAGCGGCGGTATGAGGGCTTATCATTTGCGCTGTGATCTGTACTTTTTATTGATACCACATTTGCTTATATAACATTTTTTGAATACATTTATCAATTTTTTTTTTTTAATAAAATGTTACAAAAAAAGCAGCAATTTTGGACTTTTTATTTTTTTTATTTTAAGTCCACACTGTTCACCATACAGGGTTATTAACATTATATTTTAATAGTTTGGATATTTACAATATATATATATATATATATATATATATATATATATATATATATATATATATTTTTTTTACACTTTTTGGGGGTAAAATGGGAAAAAGGGACAATTTACATTTTTATTGGGGTGGGGATTTTTCAATTTAGTTTTTTTTACTTTTTTTACTTTTATTTTTACACTTTTAATAGCCCCCATAGGGGACTACTTATTGGAATCACTTGATTGCTAATACTGTTCAGTGCTATGCATAGGGCATATCACTGACCAGTGTTATCGGTCATCTTCTGCTTTCGTCTGACGAGACCAAAGCAGAAGACCCCTGGAGACGGGGCCGAAAGCAGGTGAGGGGACCTCCGGCCGCCATGCTGGATGATGGGATCCCCGCTGAAGCGCTGCGGGTGATCCGATCATCCATTTTAGTGACCACACTGCCGCAGATGCCGATGTGTGCCGTTACCACCGGGTCCCTGGCTGCTGATAGCAGCCGGAACCTGCCACGCATGACCCGAGCAGGTCCGATGTTCGCGGTCATGTACAGGATGTAAATGTACGTCCTGGTGCGTTAAGTACCACCACACCAGGACGTACATTTACGTCATGCGTCGTTAAGGGGTTAAGTTCAGACTGAGACTTTTTTTTTTAGAAGTTGTATAGTTCTTTCCAATCACAGTGCTCTCTGCTACCACCTCTGTGCGCATCAGGAATTGTCCATAGCAGGAGCAAATGCCCATAATAAACTTCTTCTGCTCCAGATAGTTCCTGATACGGGCAGAGGTGGCAGCAGAGCTTCCTGTGTAGTATACAGCTGATAAGTACTGGAAGAGTGAAGATCTGATTAGCTTTCTGGCACCAGTTATATATATATATATATATATATATATATTTCCCCCCCCCCCCCGAATACCCCTTTAACAAAACCTTAGCTTATTCTTACGTGCATTAAAATTTTATTCAGTGATAACACTTTCATCTTTTCTACTTTACAGGTGTCTTGTCCATGTGTTAAACTCCAGCACAGTCAGATATTGCAAAATTCGGCCAAATCATTCTCGCTTCCAGATGGATGTATGCCGCCATGAGGTCCGTTATGGTTGTCATCAGGAAGATGCTTGTAATTTTGCGCACAGCCACGTTGAGCTGTGTGTTTGGATGCTACAAAGACAATCAGGTACTTAGTAGTAGTCTGGTAGTTTTCTCTTTTTTTCACATAAGCAGATCCCAGATGTTCTTCTTGGAAGAAATTGGCAGACACTTTACTTGTAACCAGTTCCCCTTTAACTTTACCACGTGGAAAATGAAAAGGGTTATTCCAAGATAGAAATTTATCATTTATCTAAAGGGTGATATTTGTCTCCATTTAATATCTTTGGATGTTACATAGACAGCAGATTGCAACATTGTTTTCTTCAGTCCCATAGAGATTGAAGAGAGCAGCATTGCACATGCTTAAAGGGGTACTCTACATTTTAAATCAACTGGTGCCTGAAAGTTAAACAGATTTGTAAATTACTTCTATTTAAAACTCTTCAGGCTTATAGTACTTATCAGCTGCTGTGTGCTCCAGAGGAAGTTGTGTAGTTCTTTCCAGTCTGACCACAGTGCTCTCTGCTGACACCTCTGTCCATGTCAGGAACTGTCCAGAGTAGGAGCAAATCCTGAGTGCAAACCTCTCCTGCTCTGGACAGTTCCTGACATGGACAGAGGTGTCATTTTTTTTTCCCACCCGAGTACCCCCTTAAAGGGGTACTCCCGTAGAAAACTTTATTGCAGCTAAGGTACAACAGGAGTAACAAACTGTTTTTGTTTTTTTTAAAGCACACAGACATACGTTGCTATCGTGCTATGGGCTGCACAATTGTAATAAATAAATTACATAAATAAAATAAAAAACAGCAAAAAAATGGAAGTTATGCTTTAAAGTGACTGCTGCATCTTACTTTACCCAAAGCTTTTGATATCTTTGAAAGATTCAGGAAAACTTTTTTTTTTTTTTTTTTAAAGCAATCCTTATTATTTAGTTGTGGGCAATCATTTTATCATGACATAGTAAATACTTCCAAAGGAATAATAAACCCATTATTACATTTTATGGCATTCTGTATTAGAGAGGAGTCCCTTGTTTGTAAGCTCCAAATGAGTGCTTACATGGGGTGGCACCCATAACAAGGGTCCTTTGTCCCCAGTTCGAATGGCGTTGTGGTTAAAGGGGTACTCCCGTGGAATTTTTTTTTTTTTAAATCAACTGGTGCCAGAAAGTTTTTGACGGTGCATGCACTAATCTTTGTCCCCTCAAAAACAACGGTGGAATAACTGACGTTAAAATTTTAACATTGAAGTCTATGGCTGACGGATTTTCACAAAGAACATCCGTTAGCGCCCGTTATTTTCACCTTCCGTTATGATCCTTTATTGCTACTGAGCATGCTCAGTGCAGCGTCACAACCAGAAGGGGTTAAAACGGACATAAAATAACGGACCGTAACGGTGCATGACGGCTGAGATAACAGGTGATAACGGATGAATATGTCCGTTATTTTGACAGAATGCCCGTTAAAATAACGGACATTGGTCACCCGTTAGCATCCGTTATGTTCAGTTATTTTGTCTATTTTATTCATGACCTCTTTCATGACCTGCATACAAGATTTGCAAGGATCGGGCAGAGCGCCCCCTCAGAGCACGATTTTTAATTTAAAAAAAAAAACACACACATTGCTATTGTTTCTCAAATGTTTCTAGGCATATGGATTATGCAAAATGATTAAAAGTTTTGGGTTATTTTGCAGAGATGTAAGTTCGTATGAACTTTTATTTTGAGCAGGTGTCCTTGCAGGGTTCTGCTTCAATTCAACATTTAGCAACAAACATTAATTAAAAAAATAATAATAATAATTTTTATAAACATAATATTACTCTTAGAAGTATAACTTCATGGAGAAGCTTTTGATAGTGAAACAGATTATTGTCTTAAAGGGGTACTCCCGTGGAAAACTTTTATATATTTTTTTTTAAATCAACTGATCCCAGAAAGTTAAACAGATTTGTAAATTACTTCTATTAAAAAATCTTAATCCTTCCAGTATTTTTTAGGGGCTGTATACTATAGAGGAAATGCTTTACTTTTTAGATTTCTCTTCTGTCTCGACCACAGTGCTCTCTGCTGACCTCTGCTGTCCATTTAAGGAACTGTCCAGAGCAGCATATGTTTGCTATGGGGATTTTCTCCTGCTCTGGACAGTTCCTAAAATGGACAGCAGAGGTCAGCAGAGAGCACTGTGGTCATGACATCAGAGAAATCTAAAAAGTAAAGCATTTCCTCTGTAGTATACAGCCCCTAAAAAGTACTGGAAGGATTAAGATTTTTTTTTTTTTTTTATAGAAGTAATTTACAAATCTGTTTAAAGGGGTATTCCATGAAAAAACTTTTTTATATATATCAACTGGCTCCAGAAAGTTAAACAGATTTGTAAATTACTTCCATTAAAAAAATCTTAATCCTTTCAATAATTATTAACTGCTGAAGTTGATTTATTGTTTTCTGTCTGGCAACAGTGTGCAGTTCCCGAGACAAGCAGAGATGTCAGCAGAGAGCAGAGTAGAAGAGGTTTGCTATGGGGATTTGCTTCTAAACTGGGCGGTTCCCGAGACACGTGTCATCAGAGAGCACTTAGACAGAAAAAAACAGCTCAACTTCAGCAGCTCATAAGTACTGAAAGGATTAAGATTTTTTAATAGAAGTAATTTACAAATCTGTTTAACTTTCTGGCACCAGTTGATTTAAAAAAAAAAAAAAAAAAAAAGTTTTCCACGGGAGTACCCCTTTAACCCCTTCATGACCCAGCCCATTTTCACCTTCATGACCTGGGCATTTTTTGAAAATCTGACCACTGTCACTTTAAACATTAATAACTCTGGAATGCTTTTACTTATCATTCTGATTCCGAGATTGTTTTTTCGTGACATATTCTACTTTATTTTATCGGTAAAATTTCACTGATATTTGTATCCTTTCTTGGTAAAAAATCTAAAAATTTAATGAAAATTTAGAAAATTTAGCATTTTTCTAACTTTGAAAGTCTCTGCTTGAAAGGAAAATGGATATTCCAAATAAATTACATATTGATTCACATATACAATATGTCTACTTTGTGTTTGCATTAAAAAATTGACAAGTTTTTACTTTTGGAAGACACCAGAGGGCTTCAAAGTTCCGCAGCAATTTTCCAATTTTTCTCAAGATTTTCAAAATCTTAATTTTTCAGGGCCCAGTTCAGGTTGGAAGTGGATTTTAAGGATCTTCATATTAGAAATACCCCATAAATGACCCCATTATAAAAACTGCACCCCCCAAAGTATTCAAAATGACATTCAGTAAGTGTTTTAACCCTTTAGGTGTTTCACAGGAATAGCAGCAAAGTGAAGGAGAAAATTCTAAATCTTCATTTTTTACACTCGCATTTTCTTGTAGACCCAATTTTTAAATTTTTACAAGGGGTAAAAGGAGAGAAATCACCCTAAAATTTGTAACCCAATTTCTCTCGAGTAAGGAAATACCTCATATGCGTATGTAAAATGTTCGGTGGGCGCAGTAGAGGGCTCAGAAGGGAAGGAGCGACAATGGGATTTTGGAGAGTGAGTTTTTCTGAAAGGGTTTTTGGGGGGCATGTCCCATTTAGGAAGCCCCTATGGTGCCAGAACAGTGGACCCCCCCACATGTGACCCCATTTTGGAAACTATACCCCTCATGGAATGTAATAAGGGGTGCAGTGAGCATTTACACCCCACTGGCGTTTGACAGATATTTGAAACGGTGGACTGTGCAAATCAAAAATTTTATTTTTCATTTTCACAGACCACTGTTCCAAAAATCTGTCATACACCAGTGGGGTGTAAATGCTCACTGCACCCCTTATTACATTCCGTGAGGGGTGTAGTTTCCAAAATGGGGTCACATATGGATATTTATTGTTTTGCGTTTGTCAGAACTGCTGTAACAATCAGCCACCCCTGTGCAAATCGCCTCAAATGTACATGGTGCACTCTCCCTTCTGGGCCTTGTTGTGCGCCCCCAGAGCACTTTGCGCCCACATATGGGGTATCTCCGTAGTCGGGAGAAATTGCGTTACAAATTTAGAGGGTCTTTTTTCCCTTTTACCTCTTGTGAAAATGAAAAGTATAGGGCAACACCAGCATGTCAGTGTAAAAAAATAATTTTTTTACACTAACATGCTGGTGTAGACCCCAACTTCACCTTTTCATAAGGGGTTAAAGAAGAAAAAGCCCCCCAAAATTTGTAAGGCAATTTCTCCCGAGTACGGCGATACCCCATATGTGTCCCAAAACTGTTGCCCTGAAATACGACAGGGCTCCAAAGTGAGAGAGCGCCATGCGCATTTGAGGCCTGAATTAGGGATTTGCATAGGGGTGGACATAGGGGTATTCTACGCCAGTGATTCCCAAACAGGGTGCCTCCAGCTGTTGCAAAACTCCCAGCATGCCTGGACAGTCAATGGCTGTCCGGCAATACTGGGAGTTATTATTTTGCAACAGCTGGAGGCTCCGTTTTGGAAACAGTAGCGTACCAGACGTTTTTCATTTTTTGGGGGGAGGGGGGCTGTGTAGGGGTATGTGTATATGTAGTGTTTTTTACTTTTTATTTTAGGTTAGTGTTAGTGTAGAGTAGTGTTTTTAGGGTACAGTCACATGGGCAGAGGTTCACAGCAAGTTTGCCGCTGGAAGTTTGAGCTGCAGCGCAAAATTTGCGCCATCTCAAACTTGCAGCACTCACTGTAAACCTCCGCCCATGTGAGTGTACCCTGTACATTCACATTGGGGGGAGGGGGCAAACATCCAGCTGTTGCAAACTCCGAGCATGCCCTTTGGCTGTCCGTGCATGCTGGGAGTTGTAGTTTTGCAACAGCTGGAGGAACACTGGTTTGGAAACACTAAGTTAAGTAATAAACTTTCAAGTGTTTTGCAACCAAACTTAGTGTTTCCAAACCAGTGTGCCTCCAGCTGTTGCAAAACTACAACTCCCAGCATGCATGGTCTGTCAGTGCATGCTGGGAGTTATAGATTTGCAACAATTGCAACAGCTGGAGGCACTGAGGTAGGAAACGGACAATGTTTCCCAACTAGTGTGCCTCCAGATGTTGCAAAACTACAACTCCCAGCATGCCCAGACTGCCAAGGCATGCTGGAAGTTGTAGTTCGGCAATATCTGAAGGATCAGATGTTGCTGAACTACAACTTCCAGCATGCCTGGGCAGTCTGGGCATGCTGGGAGTTGTAGTTTTGCAACATCTGGAGGTCCACAGTTTGGAGACCACTGTATAATGGTCTCCAATCTGTGCTCTTCCAGATGTTAGAGAACTACAACTCCCAGCATGCCTGGACAGACTGAGCATACTGAGATTTGTAGTTTTGCAACATCTGGAAGAGCACAGATTGGAGACCATTATACAGTGGTCTCCAAACTGTGGACCTCCAGATGTTGCAAAACTACAACTCCCAGCATGCCCAGAAAGTCAAAGGCTGTCTGGGCATGCTGGGAGTTGCAGTTTTGAAACTCTCAGAGGCAGCAGTGAGATCGCTTTACGGCGATCTCACTGCTGCCAATGAAGATGCTGCACTGCTGCCGGAAACTCACCTCCGGGACGCAGCGCAGCCAGGACCGCATGGAGGACGCCGGGACCGCATGGAGGACGCCGGGACCGCTCGGGACACCGCTCCGACGGGTAAGTGACGCCGGGGGACGGGACAGGGACACTTAGCAGAGCGGTGTGTGTCCCGATCCCCGTGATCGGGACTCACACACCGCGCTGCTAAGTATTTTCATAGCGAAACGCTGCTATCAGCTAGTCAGATTTGACCAGCTGATAGCAGCGATCGCTGGGGGGGGTGGGGGATGAAACCCCCCGTGGTCGCACGGTAAGATGGCTGGCTATCAGTGATAGCCACCATCTTTCCGGGCGCTGCGGGATGCCGCGAGTAGCGGCAGTAATGTCCATGACGTACCTGTATGTCATGGGTCGGGAACACCTTGCCACCCATGACGTACAGGTATGTCATAGGTCGGGAAGGGGTTAATGCAGTGCTTTCCAACCAGGCTGCCTACAGCTGTTGCAAAACTACAACTCCCAGCATGCCCGGGAACATTGTCATAATGTAAAGTCTACATGAAGGTTTTTTTTAAAAATTTTTTTTTTTTTGTAGTATCTTTACTAAATCCTTTTTTTTTGCCTTCAGGTGTTACCCAAGAAGAAATTGTTCTTGAATCGGAGCGCATGTGGAAAGTAGCTGAACCAAAATCCAAGGTAGGTTTTTTTTTTAAAGAACTGAAATCAAAATGGTGTCTCATACGGTTCCATTGTTTTGATTTATTAAAGGGATCATTGAAAAAGTTTAGGCTGGAAATCATCTGTATAATAACCAATTGTGTAGTTGACAGGAGCAATGTCACAGTCCACAAATTAATTTGGGTGCAAAGCTTCTGAAGGCCGAACCATCCGCTTCTCCTGTGTACAATCCTTAGAAGAAGCAGCAGCACTCCAGGATTAAACATGTAATTCACAGACCTAAACTATGACCGATATATCTCAAGAACCGTGCAGGAAGGAGGGTTTCACTGTAGCACTAGTTAAAACTTAACCTTTAATTGTAACAGTGATAAAATATAAAATCCAATCATTACAAATTAAAAGAAGACCAAATAATAGATAATTATATTGTTCCTGTGGGTTCACAAACAATCAAATCAATAATCTATATATATATATATATATAAAACTCAACGTGTGTATGTGTGTATGTTCCAGCATCACGTCCAAACGGCTAAAAATATTAACATGAAACTCGGCCACATGTTACTTACATGTCACCAACAAACATAGGATAGGTGATTTAACCATTACTCACCCCCATTTGCCAGGGTCAGGATTTTTGTTTAAAGTCCCATACAAGTCAATGGGAAATATATGTTACTGCATAACTTCCAAACTGCTGGAGATATTTCGATAATACTTGGTCACATGTTACTTATATGTCCACTTAAAATATAGGATAGTTAATTTAACCTTTAACCACCCCCATTTGTGAGGGTCGGGGTTTTTGTTTAAAGTCCCGTGAAAATCAATAGGAAATGTATGTTCCCACATAACTTCTGTACGGCTGGAGATATTCCAATACCTGGTACACATATTACAGGTTGGGATAGAAGGTCGGGGATATGGGGATGAGATATGAAGTCAAAAGCTTCCTCCTCTGTTTATTTTCCTCCCCAACAAGGATTAGGAAGGAAAAACCGGGCAACGCCGGGTACTCAGCTAGTAATCTATCTATATATATATATATATATAAAACTCAACGTGTGTGTGTATGTATATATGTATGTATGTATGTTCCACAAAAACTTTCAAACGGCTAAAGATATTAACATGAAACTTGGTCACATGTTACTTATATGTCAACAACAAACATAGGAAGGGTGGTTTAACCCTTACTCACCCCCATTTGCCAGGGGCCGGGCTTATGTTTAAAGTCCCATGCAAGTCAATGGGAAATATATGTTACTGCATAACTTCCAAACGGCTGGAGATATTTAGATAATACTTGGTCACATGTTACTTATATGTCCACTTAAAATATAGGATAGTTCATTTAACCCTTAACTACCCCCATTTGTGAGGGTCGAGGTTTTTGTTTAAAGTCCCATGCAAATCAATGGGAAATGTATTTTCCCACATAACTTCCATATGGCTGGAGATATTTCAATACCTGGTGCACATATTACAGGTCGGGACGGGAGGTTGGGATATGACAACAATATATGAGGACTGGATATAAAGTCAAAAGCTTCCTCCTTTGTTTATTTTCCTCCCCAAAAAGGATTAGGAAGGAAAAACCGGGCAACGCCGGGTACTCAGCTAGTATATATATTTATCTCCAACGTATGTATGTATGTATGTTCAACAAAAACTTCCAAACAGCTAAAGATATTAACATGAAACTTGGCCACATGTTACTTACCGTATATACTCGAGTATAAGCCGACCCGAGTATAAGCCGAGACCCCTAATTTCAACCCAAAATCCCAGGAAAAGTTATTGACTCGAGTATAAGCCTAGGGTGGGAAATACCTCATCCCCCCCTGTCATCATCCAGACCCGTCATTAACATCCTCATCATCATCCCCTTGTCATCATCCCACACATCCCCCCTTCATCATCCCCTTATCATCCCACACATCCCCCCTTCATCATCCCCTTGTCATCATCCCACACATCCCCCCTTCATCATCCCCTTATCATCCCGCACATCCCCCCTTCATCATCCCCTTATCATCCCGCACATCCCCCCTTCATCATCCCCTTATCATCCCACACATCCCCCCTTCATCATCCCCTTATCATCCCACACATCCCCCCTTCATCATCCCCTTATCATCCCACACATCCCCCCTTCATCATCCCCTTGTAATCATCCCACACCCCCCCCCCTTCATCATCCCCACACCCCTTCATCATCCCCACACCCCCCCTTCATCATCCTCTTCTCATCATTCGCCCTCAGTGGTCTTCAACCTGCGGACCTCCAGAGGTTTCAAAACTACAACTCCCAGCAAGCCCGGGCAGCCATCGGCTGTCCGGGCTTGCTGGGAGTTGTAGTCTTGAAACCTCCGGAGGTCCGCAGGTTGAAGACCACTGTGGCCTTCAACATCATCCAGCCCCCCTCTCACCCCCTTTAGTTCTGAGTACTCACCTCCGCTCGGCGCTGGTCCGGTCCTGCAGGGCTGTCCGGAGAGGAGGTGGTCCGGTGAGGAGGTGGTCCGGGCTGCTATCTTCACCGGGGGCGCCTCTTCTCCGCGCTTCCGGCCCGGAATAGAGGCGTTGCCTTGACAATGACGCAGAAGTACGTTGGCAATGAACGCACCTCTGCGTCGTTGTCACGGCAACGTGACTATTCTGAGGCCGGGCCCGAAGCGCTTAGAAGAGGCCTCCCCGGTGAAGATAGCAGCCCGGAACCACTATCCCACCGGACCACCTCCTCACCGGACAGTCCTGCAGGACCGGACCAGCGCCGAGCGGAGGTGAGTACTGTACAGAACTAAAGGGGGTGAGAGGGGGCTGGATGATGTTGAAGGCCGCAGTGGTCTTCAACCTGCGGACCTCCGGAGGTTTCAAAACTACAACTCCCAGCAAGCCCGGACAGCCGATGGCTGCCCGGGCTTGCTGGGAGTTGTAGTTTTGAAACCTCTGGAGGTCCGCAGGTTGAAGACCACTGCGGGTGGGGGAGTTCACTCGAGTATAAGCCGAGGGGGGTGTTTTCAGCACGAAAAATCGTGCTGAAAAACTCGGCTTATACTCGAGTATATACGGTATATGTCAACAACAAACATAGGATCTGTGATTTAACCCTTACTCACCCCCATTTGCCAGGGTCGGGGTTTTTGTTTAAAGTCCCATAAAAGTCTTTGGGAAATATGTTACCGCATAACTTCCAAACGGCTGGAGATATTTTGATAATACTTGGTCACATGTTACATATGTCCTCTTAAAATATAGGATAGTTAATTTAACCCTTAACTACCCCCATTTGTGAGGGTTGTGGTTTTTGTTTAAAGTCCCATGCAAATCAATGGGAAATGTATGTTCCCACATAACTTCTGTACGGCTGGAGATATTTCACTACTTGGTACACATATTACAGGTCGGGATAGGAGGACGGGATATGACAACAATATATGGGGATGGGATATGAAGTCAAAAGCTTCCTCTTCTGTTTATATTCCTCCCCAACAAGGATTAGGAAGGAAAAACCGGGAAACACCGGGTACTCAGCTAGTATATATATATATAAAACTCAATGTGTGTGTGTGTTCCAGCATCACGTCCAAATGGCTAAAGATATTAACATGAAACTTGGCACACATGTTACTTATATGTCAGCAACAAACATAGGATAGGTGATTTAAAGGAAAACTGTCGCTTGTTTTCTCCCGCACTATCCACAGGTACTGGTGGATAGTGCAGGAGACGCTGATTAAAATGAGCCCTACCTTGTCCGGATCTGTGCCGTCGTTCTCCCGCAATTGTAGTTTTATTATCTGTTGAAGTCTGCCTGGTAGTGAGCACACTACCAGGCAGACAAAAAGTAATTTTTAACATAGTAAAAAACTAAATTAAAAGCAGGGAGGGGGTTAGGGATAGATAGGTAATAGGCAGGGATAGAAAAAAATTTAATTATGGTGGGAGCTACCCTTTAAAAAAAATATGTATTTTGCTTGGGCTATGTAAAAATGTCTCCTTTTGGTCCCCTGACCTCCAGTTTTCTTTCTGCTTCTGAGACAAGAGCTCGATGCAGGACCTGTCCGCTCAACTAATCACTGGTCACAGTGGTGTCCTGTCCTGGCCGGTAATTGGCTGAGCAGGCAGGTCCTGCACCGAACACTTGTCTCAGAAGCAGGAAGACAGGAGATTAGGGGACTGGAAGGAGACAAAGAGGAGCTGCAAGGGACCTGAAGTAGGTATTTTTTATGAGGTTCCAGCAATATAAGATTTTATTTTTTATGCTGGAACACTCCCCTTTATATATGATACCACCCAAAATTGCATTGAAAAGTGATCTTTAAGGGGTTGTTTTCTCAAAAAAGGTATAATGTATGCCGGACTTAAAATCTATCACACTAAGGCTGGGTTCACACCACGTTTTTGCAATACAGTTTTTTTTTTGAGGTTTTTGATAAAAAAACGGATTCCTCAAAACCTGACTAAACTGTATCAAAACGTGTGTACAAAGTTTTATCTGTATACGGTTGAAAACCGTATATAGTTTGAAAAATGATGTCCGGTTGCATCCGTTTTTTAAGAAAAAAGCTGCATACGTTTTGAACTTTTCACTCCATTGCCTGCCATTATGAATAAAGTTTCACTTGTTTGATTGAAATTCCAAGAAAAAAAACTGTGCAAAGTCAAAAACCGTATGGTGAAAACCGGATGGAACCGTACGCACATACAGTTCTGTACGGTTCCCATTGACTCCCATGTAAAAAAAAAAAAAAAAAACGTATACGGGTCTATACGGTTTTTCACCTGGACCAAAAACCGTGGTAGGCCACAGTTTTCTGTCCAGAAAAAAAAAGTAAAAAATCGTGTGGTGTGAAAAACGGAGACAACCGTATACAATATGGTGCATACGGTTTTGAATGAAAAGTCTATGGGCACGTTTTTTTGTACAGTTGCATACGTTTTTTTTTTTTTTTTTTTAAACTGTATCCAAAAACTGTATAGAAAATCGTGGTGTGAACCCACCCTAAACCTGATCTGGATATTGGGGTGGTCTTCTCAAAGAGGTGGTCTTTAGAATAAGTTTCCCTGTATATGAAATGGGAAGCTACTCTAAGCTTCTGCAATAAGGATCCATGCTGGCTCTGTATCATTATTGCCCCAACATCTAGCCAATGCTATAAAACATACAGATGACTAACTTAGCTGAAACACAGGCAGGCAAAACAAAAGTTGATAGGCGCTGTTCCAAAGGGGTTCATAAATTGAGAGGACACATGTCAAATGTCCTAAAATCAAATTTATTGGCAATACAGCAACGCGTTTCTGGTCCAGACCGGACCCTTCGTCAGGCTTGATGCATCTAGCCTGACGATGGGTCCGGTCCGGACCAGAAACTCGTTGCTGTATTGCCAATAAATTAGATTTTAGGACATTTGACATGTGTCCCCTCAATTTATGAACCACTTTGGAACAGCGCCTATCAACTTTTGTTTTGCCTGCCTGTATTGTTTTCCAAACCTGCATTTCTCAAGTCCGGCTGAGCTACGGCTGCGGATCCACAACCAGCACTATCAATACCAGACGTCTATTGAGGTATTGCGCTCTTAGCGCAACCCCATAGGGTGAGTGCTAGAGATGAGCGAACTTACAGTAAATTCGATTCGTCACAAACTTCTCGGCTCGGCAGTTGATGACTTATCTTGCATAAATTAGTTCAGCTTTCCGGTGCTCTGGTGGGCTGGAAAAGGTGCATACATTCCTAGGAAAGAGTCTCCTAGGACTGGTATCCACCTTTTCCAGCCCACGGGAGCACTGGAAAGCTGAACTAATTTATGCAGGTTAAGTCATCAACTGCTGAGCTGAGAAGTTCGTGACGAATTGAATTTACTGTAAGTTCGCTCATCTCTAGTGAGTGCAATTCCACCTATTGTAGGCTTGTGTGTACTGTTTTTCCCTTTTTTCCTGTGTAACTTCGCTGAAAGAACGTAAATAGGACCTAGAATGACAGTCACAAGGACTTGGTGCAAATTCTGTTTTCTGTCACATAAGTTTTCTGCCCGGATTTTTGAAGCATCACCCTTCATTTACCGTATATACTCGACTATAAGCCGAGTTTTTCAGCACGATTTTTCGTGCTGAAAACACCCCCCTCGGCTTATACTCGAGTGAACTCTCCACCCTCAGTGGTCTTCAACCTGCGGACCTCCAGAGGTTTCAAAACTACAACTCCCAGCAAGCCCGGGCAGCCATCGGCTGTCCGGGCTTGCTGGGAATTGTAGTTTTGAAACCTCTGGAGGTCCGCAGGTTGAAGACCACTGCGGCCTTCGGCTTATACTCGAGTATATACGGTATTGTAGTCCTATAGGGCATGAACACCCCGCCTTATAGATCACTCAGCTTCTAAGTGTTAAAGTTATTAGGAAAGATGCTTATTACAACATGTGAGGTGTGAAGTTACACGCTCAGATTTCTGCCCTCCGGGCTGTGATGGCATTTCCTTCACACCCATATTGGCTCACCTGGCATGGCTGAACAAGCAGCTCTCAGAACAAAGAGCACAAACTCTTCAGAGTCCATTTTAATAAATATTACAGATGTGATCAGACATGTCCATGATATAGATCAGTGGTCTTCAACCTGTGGACCTCCAGATGTTGCAAGACTACAACTCCCAGCATGCCCGGACAGCCGTTGGCTGTCCGGGCATGCTGGGAATTGTAGTTTTGCAACATCTGGAGGTCCGCAGATTGAAGACCACTGATGTAGATGTTAAAGGGGTTATCCAGGAAAAAACCTTTTTTTTTTTATATATCAACTGGCTCCAGAAAGTTAAACAGATTTGTAAATTACTTCTATTAAAAAATCTTAATCTTTTCAGTACTTCTGAGCTGGTGAAGTTGAGGTTGTTCTTTTCTGTTTGTGCTCTCTGATGACTAGAGATGAGCGAACTTACAGTAAATTCGATTCGTCACGAACTTCTCTGCTCGGCAGTTGATGACTTTCCTGCATAAATTAGTTCAGCTTTCCGGTGCTCCCGTCGGCTGGAAAAGGTGGATACAGTCCTAGGAGACTCTTTCCTAGGACTGTATCCACCTTTTCCAGCCCACCAGAGCACCTGAAGGCTGAACTAATTTACACAGGATAAGCCATCAACTGCCGAGCCGAGAAGTTTGTGACGAATCGAATTTACTGTAAGTTCGCTCATCTCTACTGATGACACGTGTCTCAGGAACCGCCCAGTTTAGAGGCAAATCCCCATAGCAAACCTCTTCTACTCTGTGCAGTTCCCGAGACAAGCAGAGATGTCAGCAGAGAGCACTGTTGTCAGACAGAAAACATCAACTCAGCTTCAGCAGCTGATAATTATTGAAAGGATTAAGATTTTTTTAATAGAAGTAATTTACAAATCTGGTTAACTTTCTGGAGCCAGTTGATGTATAAAACATTTTTTCCTGGAATACCCCTTTAACTCTCCCATAGACATGAAGATGATCCACAGTGTTCCTGAAAGATAAATCAAGGATTTCTTCTCCTCTCACCACCGATATGGCTCAGGGCAGCTTCCCATTTTTTCCTCTTTCTGTGCTGCTTCTGTTTCTTTTGTTTCCGCTCACATTTACTTTAGCAATCTATAAAAATCTACCGAGTAAATAATCCCTTGGGAGAGTGCAGCCTGTTTAATCCAGTGCGCTTTTCATGAGCATCATGTCATGTTATAGTAGAGCTGTATTGTGATTGGCCAGACAAGTAAAGGAGGAAGTGTGTATACTACTGGCAAACAGTCCACCTCTGGTCCCACCCCATGACACGGAGAGAAGGAGAAATAGCTGTGCACCATGGAGGGGGCTCTCAGGAGCTCAATAACAAAAGTGAGAAGACTAAAATCACCTTTTACCCCTCCAAATTAAAACCATGCAGGTTTTCAAAATAATTTTGAAATGTCAGGTACAATTTACCCCCCAAAACTCACTTGCCTGCAGGAAGGTTTATAACATCTACCCGCATTAGTACATAATAATTTTATTGATGTTGACAGTGAGTAACATTTTTAATTAAATAATAATTGAGAAATGTTTTTTTTCTTTTTTCTCCAGATGATTTTACTTGTAAATTGGCGTAATGTTACAGTTCTAATAAAAATGACTTTGATGTTTTTTTTTTCTTCTGGCAAGTATTCACAAGAATAGGATTTTTATTGGCACCATGTTGTGTTATTGTGTTCCTGCACTGTAATTAGTTTTTTTTTTTCCCCCCCCCCAGCCTCCTCCCAAACCACTGGATATGAAGATGAAGTTTGTCTGCGGGCAGTGCTTGCGCAATGGTCGAGAGATTGAGGCAGATCGTGATGGAAAGTACTGCGCTGCCAAAGCAAGACATAGGTACTACACCAATAGTCACTGTAATTAACCCCTTAACGACCAAGGATGTATACAGTAACCCCCCCGACATGCGATGGCCCCGACATATGATAAAATCGACATACGATGGCCTCTCAGAGGCCATCGCATGTCGTTGTCAGGATCGACATACGATGCTTTTATATGTCGGGGCCATCGCATTAAGTGCTATCCGGCAGTGCCAAATGCTTAAGCTGCTGTCGGATAGCAGTTTAAGCATCCCGGGCAGGTTCACTTACCTATTCCCGCTGCTCCGGGTCCACTTCGTGATCCTCCGGCGTCTTCCGCATCTTCCGGCCCTTCTCTCCCGCTGGCTATCGGCGCCGCTGCTCGTTCTCTCCACCTGACTATTGGTGCCGGGGCCCCATTGCCGGCGCCGATAGCCAGGGGGAGAGAAGTGGCGCCGACAGACGGGGAGAGAGAAGGGGCAGCGGCACCCATTGCCGGCGCCGCTGCCCCATTGCCTCCCCCCATCCCCGGTTGCATAATTACCTGTTGCCGGGGTTGGGTCTGCGCTGCTTCAGGCCTCCGGTGTGTGTCCCCTGCATCGTTGCTATGCGCTGCACGGCGCGGCGCATGACGTCAGTGCGCCGTGCCGATAGTCAGGGGGACAGAACGGGCAGCGGCGCCGATAGCCAGGGGGAGAGAAGGGCCGGCAGCAGGGCTCTAGACCCCAGGAAAGGCAGGGGGAGAGAAGCGGGCAGCGATGGCCTCTCTCCCCCTGCCTTTCCTGGGGGTGTATCGGGGTATATGCATGCACACACACGCACCCTCATTTTACCATGGATATTTGGGTTAAAAACTTTTTTTACCCAAATATCCTTGGTAAAATGAGGGTGCGTGTTATAGGCCGGTGCGTGGTATACCCCGATAAATACGGTAAGTAGGGAATCATTTTAATCGTATGGACCTACAGAAGAAGGTGTCAGTTTAACTGAAAAATATATTGCGTAGAAACAGAAGCCCCCCAAAAGTTACAAAATAGTGTTTTTTCTTCAATTTCGTCATACAATTTTTTTTTTTTCCGTTTCGCTGTAAATTTTTGGGTAAAATGACTGATGTCACTGCAAAGTAGAATTGTCGGCGCAAAAAATGAGCCATCATATGGATTTTTAGGTGCAAAATTGAAAGGGTTATAATTTTTAAAAGGTAAGGAGGAAAAAACTAAAGTGCACAAACGGAAAAACCCCGTGGTCCTTAAGGAGTTAATGGAGTCCCTATTTGGACAGTCACCATCACTGAATTGTGTAATAATAAAGAGGATCTATAGAATGCAATTGCACCCATGAAACTGTGCCCCAAACTCCTATTCTGGCCCATGGGACACCATATGGTCATAGCACTTGCGATGCCATAATTACTATATTGTATTCTCTTTTGTGCTTTGTCCTTAACAATAGTTTTTGCTCTGATCATTTTACTCTTGCTTTTTATTTAGCAGTGTTGTCTGTATATTCATCCCCACCCCCAACCATCAATTTGGTCAGCTAAAGAGGTTGCCCATGATTTTTAGACAATTTTAAAGGGGTACTCCGGTGGAAAACTTTTTCTTTTTTTTTTTTTTTTTTTTTTCTTTTAAATCAACTGGTGCCAGAAATTTAAACAGATTTGTAAATTACTTCTATTAAAAAATCTTAATCCTTCCAGTACTTATTAGCTGCTGAATACTACCCAGGAAATTATTTTCTTTTTGGAACACAGTGCTCTCTGCTGACATCACGAGCACAGTGCTCTCTGCTGACATCTCTGTCCATTTTAGGAACTGTCCAGAGCAGCACATGTTTGCTATGAGGATTTTCTCCTACTCTGGACAGTTCTTAAAATGGACAGAAATGTCAGCAGAGAGCACTGTGCTCCTGATGTCAGCAGAGAGCTCTGTGTTCCAAAAAGAAAGTAATTTCCTGGGTAGTATTCAGCAGCTAATAAGTACTGGAAGGATTAAGATTTTTTCTTATAGAAGTAATTTACAAATCTGTTTAACTTTATGGCACTAGTTGATTTAAAAAAAAAAAAATAAATAAAAAGTTTTCCACCTGAGTACCCCTTTAATAGGAAACTGACTCAACACAATAAAGCAAGAAGATCACAGAGTAGCCAGGCGTTCATGAGTATCTTCAGCTGCTTAAAGGGGTACTCCGCGGCTCAGCGTTTGGAACAAACTGTTCCGAACTCGGGAGCTTGTGACTTCATAGCCCTGCCCCTCATGATGTCACATCCCGCCCCCTCAATGCAAGTCTATGGGAGGGGTCACGCCCCCTCCTATAGACTTGCATTGAGGGGGCGGGGCGTGACATCATGAGAGGGCGGGGCTAAGACGTCACAAGCTCCCGGCTCCAGCGTTTGGAACAGTTTGTTCCAAACGCTGAGTAGCGGAGTACCCCTTTAATAACGGCAGTGTTATCCGTAAAAACGTTTTACTGTATGGAGATGGGGGCCTAAATAAATACCGCTAAAGATACCTGTAAACCCCTGGCTACCCTTTGCTTCATTTGGATTGGTACAGGTCGGCATATTACCACTAATGCTCACATGCAGAACAGAAAAACTTTATTCTCCCCTAAATCTGCCTCCACTGCCACTCCAGTGTCCCCCCCCTCAGGGAATGCAGTGACCCCTTTCTGTACACTATTAACATGAGACCGTAGCCAGTCACTGGCCTCAGTGGTCACACGCTGTAGTTGTACGCTGAGCCCATTGATTGACTGCAGTATCATGTGACGTACATGACCTCATTGCCGCAGGCCTGGTAGGGAACAATGAAGTGACAACCAAAGAGTTCCTGTCATTTGGACAAACTTTTGACATGTCCAATGTTTGGATCGGTGGGAGTCTGAGTGTTCAGACTAGAGATGAGTGAACTTACAGTAAATTCGATTCGTCACGAACTTCTCAGCTCGGCGGTTGCTGACTTTTCCTGCATAAATGAGTTCAGCTTTCCGGCGCTCCGGTGGGCTGGAAAAGGTGGATACAGTTCTAGGAAAGAGTCTCCTAGGACTGTATCCACCTTTTCCAGCCCACGGGAGCACCGGAAAGCTGAACTAATTTATGCAGGAAAAAAGTCAGCAACTGCCGAGCTGAGAAGTTCGTGACGAATCGAATTTACTGAAAGTTCGCTCATCTCTAGTTCAGACCGATCAGGAGAACAAGTCTGGAGAAGCCTGCACTGCCACATGCTCCGAGACGCGCTCCATATCGGGACATTCTCCATAGATTTACTTTGCGAGTGTGCCTCGATCACATGGCACGTATCTGGGAGAGAACGTGCTGAGTGCGAACTTCTCCTGACTCGTTCTCCTGATCGACCTAAACACTAAGACTCCCGCCAATCAAAACTTTTGACATGTTGCAAGGACATGGGCATTTAAGAAAAGGAAAAAACGCTTGCTCTCTGGTGCCACCTATTGAAGGTAGCTTCCCATTAAGTCTGTATTTCCCAACCAAGGTTCCTTCAGCTGCTGCAAAACTACAACTCCCAACATGCCCGGACAGCCTTTGGCTGTCCGGGCATGTTGGGAGTTGTAGTTTTGCAACAGCTGGAGGCACCCTGGTTGCGAAACAATGCTGTAAGTCAATGCTCGACCACATAAAGGGGTACTCCCCTGGAAAACTTATTTTTTTTTGTTTTTGTTTTTTAAATCAGTTAAACAGATTTGTAAATGACTTTTATTTAAAAAAATCTTAATCCTTCCATTACTTATTAGCAGCTGTATGCTATAGAGGAAGCTCTTTTATTTTTGAGTTTCCTTTCTGTCTGACCACAGTGCTCTCTGCTGACACCACTGTCCATTTTAGGAACTGTCCAGAGTAGGAACAATTCCCCATAGTAAACCTATCCTGCTCCGGACAGTTCCTAAAATGGACAGAGGTGTCAGCAGAGAGCACTGTGGTCAGACAGAAAGGAAATTCAAAAAGAAAAGAACTTCCTGTGGAGCATATAGCAGCTGATAAATACTGGAAGGATTAAGACTTTTTAATAGAAGTCATTTACAAATCTGTTTAACTTTCTGGCACCAGTTGATTTAAAAAAAAATGTTTTCCAGGGGAGTACCCCTTTTAAAGAGCCTTGATTCCATACAACATCTTTAAAAGGTAACTTTTAAAGTTTAACTAGCGCCTGATCGTCAAAGTTCGGCATGGAGAGGAACGGGTTCATATTGGGCAGTCGGCTTACCAAGGAAATTGTACGATGCCCAGCTAGTTCCACGCAGAAGTCCGATCAATAAGAAATGTTCTTGTGCACTGAAGTCATACGGGCGCCTTGGCAGCCTCACCGTCCAGTGTGGACCTATTTTCCTCTAAGCCGAACTAGTGCTGGGCGGTATACCGGTTCATACCGAATACCGAAATTTTTGTCCTGCACGATATGAATTTTTCCCATACCACAGTACCGTTGGGCCCCTCCCCCTCATGAATGAATTATCAGCCCAGCGCTGCGCTGTCCCAATCGGGGAACTAATCACGTCGCCCGCTGCCCTCCTCGTCCTCCTGTTTGTGTGGGGGCCGCCGGCGCTGGAACTCTGTACTGTACGCTGTATTCCTATGCCCGGGCTGCAAAAGATAAACAAAATAAACTTTAACTCACTTTCCCCCATTGGAGAGCAATCAGCCTATCACCGGCCACAGCGATGTTCCGCCTCGGCTGGTCATAGGTTGAGCGCACTGTCATGTAAGAAGCCGGCTTCTTACATGACAGTGCGCTCAACCTATCACCGGTCGAGGCAGAACATTGCTGTGGCCGGTGATAGGCTGACTGCTCTCCAATGGGGGAAAGTGAGTTAAAGTTTATTTTGTTTATCTTTCGTTTATCTCCCTGCATAGGGATACAGCGTACAGTACAGAGTTCCAGTGCCGGCGGCCACAACAAATAGGAGGACGAGGAGGGCAGCGCTTGCGGGTGACATGTCATTAGTTCCCCGATTGGGACAGCGCAGCGCTGGACTGATAATTAATTTGGGGGGGGGGAGAGAAGCAGAACAGCGCTCGTGGGTCACATGATTTGGGCGGGGGGGGGGAGAAATACAGTTATATACCGTGGAACCGCCATAAGTTACAAAAATACAGTGATACACATTTTTGGTCATAACGCCCAGTTCTAAGCAGATCTTAGATAAACACGAAGAAGTTGAACTGAGATGCTCTCTAAGGGTAGGGTCACGTGCTGTATTTTGATGCGTATTTGCTGCTGCTCATTTTCCTATCCATTGAAGTCAATGGGTACCAAAAAATGCAGCTGATTTTGCTACCCATCGACTTCAATGGGTAGGAAAATATGCAGCAGCAAATAAGCAGTAAAATATGGAACGTGGGACCCTACCCTAAATCTGCCGAGAAACGAACTGATCACTTTCACTACTATTTTTACAGCTGGACAAAAGACAAGCGAGTGTTGTTGGTGATGTCAAAGACGAAAAAAAAATGGGTTCCCATCAGACCCCTTCCATCCATTCGCTCTTTTCCACAGCAGTATGAGGTATTTTACTAAAACACTGAAGCTCATGCGAGTCTGTGTCTTAAAATATTTTGCTAAAATAAAATTTGTCATTATGTCAAAAACACTTCGGGGGGAGATCAATTAAAACCTGAGTAAAGGAAAAGTTGACCGGTTTCCTATAGCAACCAATCAGATCACTTCTTTTTCAGAGGTCTTAGTAAGAATGAAGGAAGCGATCTGATTGGTTGCTATGGGCAACTGGTCAACTTTTCCTCTCCACAAGTTTTAATAAAAAATCCCCCCCCCCCCCCATATGTTATAGAATTTCAGGAAACAGCCCCCCCTCCCTGTCAGGATTTTATGGCGTATCCTAAATCCATATCAGAATAATCCATTAAATAATGTGTTTTTTAGACCAATGACTTTGGTGCGGCACAGTCCGTTTTTGTACAGCGTGCTGTAATGCCGTAGATTTTCACTGACTCCGCTGGCATCTTGTAGGGCAGGGTGCAGCTAAATCTACAAATGTTTATTATGTAATGGAGCAGTCACCTGACCCAAATATAATTTCTAATGGAGATGTCATACAAAATAATGTACATTGCCTTTATCTATTAATTATTTCGGTTACCTAATGTGACACTGTTTAGTTTGAGTCACCGAAGAGGTCACGCTGGTTATAGTAGGTGCAATCATATTAAACCAGTTCAAACAAGGTTCCAGGCTCTTAATTCTGGTTCTTTGTTTGCATTATCTATATGTAAAAGTATGCATAGACTTAAAGGGGTACTCCGATGGAAAAACATTTTTTTTTTTTTAATCAGCTGGTGCCAGAAAATGAAACAGATTTTTAAATAACTTCTATTTAAAAATCTTAATCCTTCCAGTACTTATCAGCTGTTGTATGCTCCAGAGGAAGTTCTTTTCTTTTTGAGTTTATTTTCTGTCTGCCTACAGTGCTCTCTGCTGACACTTCTGTCCATGTCAGGAACTGTCCAGAGTAGGAGCCAATCCCCATAGAAAACCCTCCCTGCTCTGGACAGTTCCTGTCATGGACAGAGGTGTCAGCAGAGAGCACTGTGGTCAGACAGAAAATAAATTTAAAAAGAAAAGAAGTTCCTCAGTAGTATACAGCAGCTGATAAGTACTGGATTAGAAGTAATTTACAAATCTGTTTAACGTTCTGGCACCAGTTGATAGAAAAAAAGTTTTCCAGTGGAGTACCCCTTTAAAGTAGTAACCTGGTGCTGTACAACTTATCCCTATTCACAGGCTAGATAGGGGATAAGTGTCTAATTGCCGAGTGTCTGACCGCTGAGACCCCCGCGGACTGCCGCCTGCCGCTCTGGCTCTTCCCACGCAGAGAGTGCACCTCTCCATGCACGGACCTGTGATCGACACGACCCCCTCCATGCACCTCTCTGGGAGAGCTGGAGATACACCAGCACTTTATCTCTGGCTTTCCCATAGAGGTGCATGGGGAGGGCCTGGTCCGACCCCCAGCGAACACACACTTATCTACTATTCTGTGGTGTGGATAAGGGATAAGTTGTTCAGTGCCGGAGTACCTCCTTAAATCTTTCCAATGGGTCCATAGCCTTAAAAAGGGTTTTCACATCTAAAGTCATCAACTATTCACAAGCTAAACAATAGGGAATCAGTCGGACCCCCACCAGTCAGCTCTTTATTCCCTATCCTGTAGATTAGGGATAGCTTCTTTACATCGGAATACCCCTTTAATTCCTTGCTGTCCTCTGTGCTTATGTGTACCGTGCATAGAATGTGTAGCCTATATCTCCTTGTACTGGAAAAGTATAAGACCTCTTGTTTCTGGCACAGATCTGCGTCCATGTGCAAAAGGGCAAGAAATGTCAGTATATTGGAAACTGCACCTTTGCGCACAACACTGAGGAAAGAGACATCTGGACATTTATGAAGGAGAACAAAGGTAAGTGAAAACATCTGACACTTACCGTATACTTGGCTCTGTTCACATTTTGTTCTTACTTTCTATTTAAAGGGGTACGAACACTGGAGCCGGCGTCGGGAGCTTGTGATGTCATAGCCCCCCCCCCCCCCCCCCCATGATGTCACACCCCACCCTCTCAATGGAAGTCTACTGGAGGGGGCGTGATGGCTGTTGGCCCCCCCCATAGACTTGCATTGAGGGGGCGGGGCTATGATGTCACAAGCAGCGGTGTACCCCCCCTTTAAGCTTTACTTCTGACTGTCAAACTGTCGAGGTCTCAGTGTGCATTACTACCTGCTTTGAGTCATTAAAGGAGACATAGAAACAAAAAACCAAGGGCCTAAGCCCGGGGTACTAAATCCCTTTTATGGAAAACCTCCCCCCCCCCCCCCTATTAAAATATAACTTTTATTGCTCTGTTATTAAAATAATAGTTAGAGATGAGCGAACTTACAGTAAATTCGATTTGTCACGAACTTCTCGGCTCGGCAGTTGATGACTTTTCCTGCATAAATTACTTCAGCTTTCTGGTGCTCCCGTGGGCTGGAAAAGGTGGATACAGTCCTAGGAGACTCTTTCCTAGGAATGTATCCACCTTTTCCAGACCACCGGAGCACCTGAAGGCTGAACTAATTTACGTAGGATAAGTCATCAACTGCCGAGCTGAGAAGTTCGTGACGAATCGAATTTACTGTAAGTTCGCTCATCTCTAATCATAGTGATTAATGATTTAAAAACCAGCAATACAGTTCCAAGTATTAAAGTATGAATGGAATTAACCCTTTCCTGAAATATCACCGGGGTCTGCAGTCCTCCTTTATTGAACTACTGTATACGCAATAAAAACCATAATTTGTCGCCCTTTTATTTTAATAAAGGAACAATAAAAGTTATATTTTAATAAGGAGGGGGGGGGGGGGGGGGGGGTGTTCCTCAAAAGGGATCTTGTCCCCCGGGCTTAGGCCCTGGGTTTTTTGTATCTATATCTGTATTGTGATTCCTGACCCCACCCAGGGGATCTTTAGTGATAGGATCATTACAGGAGACGGGCTCTATTTTAATCTGGTAGTCAAGAGTACTTTTGCATGTTTGCCCAGCTATATCTAGAGATTGGTAGGGGTCTCAGCACTGAAACCCAGAATAATGCAAACTACAGACATGTCAAGTATTTTTGTAAATGACCGCACCCTGCATATGTCCCCTTCTCCCATGCTGGGCCGCACTTGTATGGACATAACTTTTTCCCGGCTGTTTAGGAAAG
This sequence comes from Hyla sarda, assembly GCF_029499605.1. Taxonomy (NCBI): domain Eukaryota; kingdom Metazoa; phylum Chordata; class Amphibia; order Anura; family Hylidae; genus Hyla; species Hyla sarda. Next base: position 65,030,665 of record NC_079194.1, on the reverse strand, counting down.
TTTTGTCCGCTATGCTTTCTCAAACAAGGGACACATTAAAAAAGAAATAAATAAAAAATAATGGGAGACAATGAGCTGAGCGAAAAGGTGATGTCCCTGAATGGGTTTGATCTGAAGCTCGGGACAACCCTGTGCGCTGACCATGTCTTAGAGAAAAGCCACGGTACAGCAATGCACAGGCAGGGTTTCTGCCCATACACTTAGAGCAGTGTTTCCCAACCAGGGTGCCTCCAGCTGTTGCAAAACAACAACTCCCAGCATGCCCGGACAGCCAACGGCTGTCCGGGCATGTTGGGAGTTGTAGTTTTGCAACAGCTGGAGGCACCCTGGTTGGGAAACACAGCCTTGAGGGTACCTTCACATGGGCGGATTACCTGCAGCGTATTTGCTGCGGAAAATCCGCAGCAGATAATCTGCTACCATTGAATTCAATGGGTCTGAAGGAAAATCTGCAAAACTGCCTCTATTGCGGATTTTCTGATGACCCATTGAAGTCAATGGTAGCAAAATCCACTGCGGATTTTCCGCGGCATATACCCTGCGGATATTACGCAGGTAATCCGCCCGTGTGAACGTACCCTTAGAGTGTAATTAGAGATGAGCGAACTTACAGTAAATTCGATTCATCACGAACTTCTCGGCTCGGCAGTTGATGACTTATCCTGCATAAATTAGTTCAGCTTTCCGGTGCTCCGGTGGGCTGGAAAAGGTGGATACAGTCCTAGGAGACTCTTTCCTAGAAATGTATCCACCTTTTCCAGCCCACCGGAGCACCGGAAAGCTGAACTAATTTATGCAGGAAAAGTCATCCACTGCCCAGCCGAGAAGTTCGTGACGAATCGAATTTTACTGTAAGTTCGCTCATCTCTAAGTGTAAGCGTTTCAGTAGAGATGATAAATACAACATCGTATTTTCTTTTATTGGGAGCTTCCGTGTAGAGCTGCGCTGAAAAGTGACCAGTCACTTCTTTTTTAGCTCGCTTTTTGTTTTTTGAAACCATGCTGTTTTTTGTAAGATTTCCTAGTCAAAGCAATGGGAATAATTTTTATTTATTTCTTTATTTTTTACCAACACTGTGGTTTTTGACATGGGTTTTTAACTGTGTGAACAAGCTGTAACAAATAGGGTCTCCTTTAGCATCCCGTAGATTGACACCCCATTTATTTCCTCCTATAGTCCTAGATCTACAGCTGGTCTTCGATTTATGTAATAAGAACAACGCCCTGGCGGAGAAGCCTGGAAAGACGACAACAACATCTGGAACTCAGAAAGAAGCCGAAAAGCAGATTGTCATGCCAACAGATTATGCAGATCTTATGGTAAATTCATCTTCCTGGCTGGATCCTTATATAGAGAATGCATTCTCACATGCTGCATAAAAGCAGGAAAAGTGATCAGCTAGTAATAAATAGGGGAATTGTATGTTATCTTGCTTTCACATAAAGGGTAAAAAAGTGTAACAACATTAAAGGGGTTATCCAGGATTAGAAAAAAAGACAATTTCTTCCAAAAAGAGCACCACACCTGTCTTAGAGTACCTGTCATATCCCAAAAATAGGTTTCTCTGAAGCTAATCCTGATTATGTACATATTTTTTATTGTCTAGCACCTATATTTCTCTCACAAATACCTTCTATCTGTTGCTCGCTTGGTTTATCGTCAAGTATATTAGAAAGGTTAATGTTTTGTCAAGAAGTACAACCTATACAAAGTTTTTGAATCTGACAGTGCCCATAGATGGTTGTGTGTGGTATTGCAGCTCATCGTGTCATCTCTTGCTAAAATGAAATGTACTTGCAAAAAAAAGCAGTCAAGCTGCAGTGTGTGAATACAGCGTCACATGCTCAGTTTATTTATCTATCTATCTATCTATCTATATATATATATATATATATATAATATTAAACTCAATTTGTGTATGTGTGTATGTATGTTCCACAAAAACTTCCAAACGGCTAAAGATATTAACATGAAACTTGGCACACATGTTACTTATATGTCAGCAACAAACATAGGATAGGTGATAACCCTTACTCACCCCCATTTGCCAGGGGCAGGGTTTTATGGTTAAAGTCCCATACAAGTCTATGGGAAATATATGTTATTGCATAACTTCCAAACGGCTGGAGATATTTTGATAATACTTGGTTACATGTTACTTATATGTCCACTTAAAACATAGGATAGTTAATTTAACCCTTAACTACCCCCATTTGTGAGGGTCGGGGTTTTTGTTTAAAGTCCCATGCAAATCAATGGGAAATGTATGTTCCCACATAACTTCCGTATGACTGGAGATATTTCAATACCTGGTACACATATTACAGGACGGGATAGGAGGTCGAGATATGAAGTCAAAAGCTTCCTCCTTTGTTTATTTTCCTCCCCAACAAGGATTAGGAAGGAAAAACTGGGCAACGCCAGGTACTCAGCTAGTCTATCTATATATTATATATATATATATATATATATATATATATATATATATATATATATATATATATATAACTCAGTGTGTTTGTATGTATGTATGTGTGTATGTTCCATCATCACATCCAAACGGCTAAAGATATTAACATGAATCTTGGCACACATGTTACTTATATGTCAACAACAAACATAGGATAGGTAATTTAACCCTTAACTACCCCCATTTGTGAGGGTCAGGGTTTTTGTTTAAAGTCCCATGCAAATCAATGCATTATGTATGATCCCACATAACTTCTGTACCGTTGGAGATATTTCAATACCTGGTACACATATTACGGGGTGGGATAGGAGGGCGGGATAGGCGGTTGGGATATGACAACAATATATGAGGACGGGATATGAAGTCAAAAGCTTCCTCTGTTGATTTTCCTCCACAACAAGGATTAGGAAGGAAAAACCGGGCAACTCTCATAGAAGTGGATGGTGAGCTTTCGTCAAGCAGAGCCACCTCTTTAGTCACAGCAGCTACTTCAAGTTTACCTGTCAACAAAAACTTTTTAAATAATGTAGATAATACAATTATATTTATATTTGTAATATACATTGGTTAAAAATATTTTTGGGTTAAAAAATGCTGCCCCTGCACCTATTGCCTGTGTGTCTCTGAGGAGACCAAATACAGGAAGGGGGGGGGGGGGGCAGAACAAGCAGGGCTCTGTGCAGGCTCCTGGCTTGTCAATCATCCTGTTGTGTGAGCTGGGAGTGTGTCACTGAGCCTCGCTGCACAGAGCCCTGCTTGTCCTCAGTGCACAGAGCCCTGCTTGTCCTCAGTGCACAGAGCCCTGCTTGTCTTCGGTGTACAGAGCCCTGCTTGTCTTCGGTGTACAGAGCCCTGCTTGTCTTCGGTGTACAGAGCCCTGCTTGTCTTCGGTGTACAGAGCCCTGCTTGTCTTCGGTGTACAGAGCCCTGCTTGTCTTCGGTGTACAGAGCCCTGCTTGTGTTCGGTGTACAGAGCCCTGCTTGTCTTCGGTGTACAGAGCCCTGCTTGTCTTCGGTGTACAGAGCCCTGCTTGTCTTCGGTGTACAGAGCCCTGCTTGTCTTCGGTGTACAGAACCCTGCTTGTCTTCGGTGTACAGAGCCCTGCTTGTCTTCGGTGTACAGAGCCCTGCTTGTCCTCGGTGTACAGAAATTTATCAAGAAAATGAAGTATTTCTCAAAGAAAAGGATTGCAGTAACACGTTTTGCTATACACATTTTTATTCCCTTTGTGTGTATTGGAACTAAACCAAAAAAAGGGAGGAAAAAAGCAAATTGGACATAATGTGACACCAAACTCCAAAAATGGTCTGGACAAAATTATTGGCACCCTTAACTTTATATTTGGTTGCACACCCTTTGGAAAAAATAACTGAAATCAGTTGCTTCCTATAACCATCAATAAGCTTCTTACACCTCTCAGCCGGAATGTTGGATCACTCTTCCTTTGCAAACTGCTCCAGGTCTCTCTTATTGGAATTCGCCTTTTCCCAACAGCAATTTTAAGATCTCTCCACAGGTGTTCAATGGGATTTAGATCTGGACTCATTGCTGGCCACTTCAGAACTCTCCAGCACTTTGTTGCCATCCATTTCTGGGTGCTTTTTGACCTATGTTTGGGGTCATTGTCCTGCTGGAAGACCCAAGATCTTGGATGCAAACTTCTTGATAATGTTGCGCACTGTGGACAAAGGCAAATCTAGATCTCTGGAGATGGACTTTTAACCTTGAAATTGTTGATATTTTTCCACAATTTTGGTTCTCAAGTCCTCAGACAGTTCTCTTCTCCTCTTTCTGTTGTTCATGCATCGTGTGACACACAATGCAAAGACTAAGTGAACTTCTCTCCTTTTTATCTGCTTTCAGGTGTGATTTGTTTATATTGCCCATACCTGTTACTTGCCTCAGGTGAGTTTAAAGGGGCATCACATGCTTGAAACAATCTTATTTTTCCACAATTTTGAAAGGGTGCCAATCCTTTTGTCTAGACCATTTTTGGAGTTTGGTGTGACATTATGTCCAATTTGCTGTTTTTCCTCCCTTTTTTGGTTTAGTTCCAATACACACAAACGTGTGTATAGCAAAACATGTGTTACTGTAATCCTTTTCTGTGAGAAATACTTCATTTTCTTGAAAAATTTCAGGGGTGCCAACATTTACGGCCATGACTGTATGTACAATTTACGTGCCATGACTGTATGTAAATTTCCCAGACCCTGAAGAAGCAAATATATTGTCGATAGTAAAGAATTGAAACACAGAGTTCAGTAGAAGAGTGTAGATGTTTTCATGCACATAGTTTTTTTTAGTTATATGAAACAGGAAAACTGCTTTGGTGTGTGATGGTAAGAAATTCTAATGCAAGTGCACATAGGGGAAAACTGGTTTAAAGCTGATAGCCCATTAGTAGAAAATATTTCAGAGGGTTAATGCAATACATTCTTAAGGCTTTATGGTCATTTGGTTAAACCTTTGACTTGTTGTCCATACATGTCAGACGTTTAGGTTGCACCGGGTCTCACTCCTGAGATCTACCTTGGTCGCGGGTTGTAAGTCAGTGAAGCATGGAGCAGCACACTCCGCGGCCAGCTGGCAGATCCAACCTTTTCACTCCATAGACTTGCCGGGGAGTGAGGCATGCACACTTCAACTGGCTGTCACCCATGATCTCAGCAGGTCTCAGGACTGAGACCTGGTGCAATTTTACCTTTTAACCTATCTGGACAACCTGTCAAAATTTTAATCAGGAAGTAAAAGAACAAGCGCTCGATAGGGTAATTCTGATAATACCTGGTGTGAGAGAAGGAATAAATGACTACTCATCCTGGGTGGTTGTGTAGAATCATACACAACAATGATGAAAGCACAATAGATAACAGGTCGTCTGCTGCCCTTCGGTGAATAATATCAGGTGAATAGAACAAACTGGGTTCACTAGAGAAAACCGGCTCATATGGCGCTGACCGACCAGGACACGGTAAGGAGGATAAAAGTGCACTTTAATGACCAGGATGCAACGCATCCTGGTCATTACAGCGCAACTGTTATAAGTTTTTAGCCCCCCAGACTACTACAATATTGATATAGATGTCCATAACATGAGTGTACAAATACCTTTATCGCTTTTCCTCCTTCTTTTATAACTTATAAAATACATTTATCCAGCAGTCAGGCACAGTCGGATAGGCGTGGCTTGGGGTTCCCAAAGCCCCGCCACCACGCTTATCCTCTCCTTTCAGCACTGGGACTGCTGTGTACTAAGACACAGCACACGAGCCCCTCCCTTCCTCTAGTGCTGCACCTGTGCAGTGAGCACATAGGTCGGGAGTGGTAGCAGAGAGGTAACGCGCACACGTCAGGAGGGGCGCATGTGCTGTGGTTGCGCTTACTACACAGCGATCCCATCGCTGAAAGGAGAGGATAGGCGTGGCGGCGGCGGGGCTGTGCGAACCCCAAGCCATGCCTATCCGACTGTGCCTGACTGCTGGATAAATGTATTTTATAAGTTATAAAAGAAGGAGGAAAAGCGATAAAGGTATGGCTAGACTTACGTTATGGACATCTGTAACAACATTGTAGTAGTCTGGAGAGCTAAAAACTCATGACAGTTGTGCTTTAAAGTCCACTTTTATCCTCCTTACCGTGTCCTGGTCGGTCAGCGCCATGTGAGCCGGTTTTCTCTATTGAAGCCAGTTTGTTCCATTCACCAAAAGTTTAATCAAACAGTGACACTTTATATTACTTTATAATGTCATGTATAAGAGCCGTACCTGTGTTGGAGTGGAAGCTCTTCATGTGTGCTCTCTCCCCAAAGGCTGGTTTTCACTGCTATCTCTGTGGCAAGAACAGCAACAGTGAGAGGCAATGGCAGAAACACATCCAGTCTGAGAAGCATAAGGATCGTGTGTTCACCTTGGAAGGTGAAGATAGTTCCTGGAAATATCGCTTTCCAGCCGGAGAGTTCAAGCTCTGTGAAAGGTGGGTGTATGTTTACCTAGTGTACTTGGGGCAAGAGTTTGGAAGTACTCATTGGTTATGCCTACAGCAAGAATAAATGATTAGATGACTGGGTCAGAACAACACCAGAGTGTTATGGGGCGGCTTAGCCACAGATCAGCTAGAGTGCCTATTTCAGGATTATTTTTATATTACAGATAATATAGCATGTAGTCCATGGCCTAGATTTATCAAACTGTGTGAGAAAAAATTCCGTATATACTCGAGTATTAGCCGTTCCGAATATAAGCCAAGGCCCCTAATTTCACCCCAAAAACCTAGGAAAAGTTATTGACTCGACTATAAGCCTAGGGTGGGAAATAAATCATGCCCCCCCCCCGTCATCATCCAGACCCCCGTCATTAACACCCCCGTCATTATCACCCTCATCATCACCCTCTTCATACCCTCTTCATCATTACCCCCGTCATTATCATCCTAACCCTCATCATCCTCACCCTGTCATTATTACCCCGTCATAATCCCCCTCGTCATCATCCCCCCCCCCCCCTTCATCATCACCGCCTGTCAATCCCTTCGTCATCATCCAGACTCCCCTTTTGTTTTCTACTCACCGGGCCGTCCATCTTTGGCCATCTATGCTGCAGGGACTGTCCGGTGGGGAGGGTTAGTCGTTCCGGGCAGTCCATCTTCACCGGTAGGCCCTCTCCTCTGCTCTGGGCCGGCCACAGACTAGTGACTTTGCGATGACGACGCGCAGGGACGTCCGTGCGCAGCAGACGTCCGTGACGTCCCTTCGCATGGACGTCCCTGCGTGGTGGCGTCAATGCAGCGTCACTAGTTCGGGGCCGGCCCGGAGCGGAGAAGAGGGCCTCCCTGTGAAGATGGACCGCCGGGAACGACTAACCCTCCCCACCGGTTGGTCCCTGCAGCCATAGATGGCCGAAGATGGACCACCTGGACCATCCCTCCACTGGTATTTTTTTTTTTAGTTCACTCGAGTATAAGTCGAGGGGGGCCTTTTCAGCACGAAAAATTGTGCTGAAAAACCCTGCTTCTACTCGAGTATATACGGTAATAATTTTTCCACAGCAACCAAATACAGCTGAGCTGTGATTGGTCGCTGTAGGAAAATCACTCTATTCAAACCAACTGGTGCCAGAAAGTTAAACAGTTACTTCTAAACTATTAAACAATTACTTCTATAAAAAAAAAAATCTTAATCCTTCCAGTACTTATCAGCTGCTTTATGCTCCAGAGGAAGTGGAGTTGTTCTTTTCTGTCTGACCACAGTGCGCTCAGCTGACACCTCTGTCCGTTTTAGGAACTGTCCAGAGCAGGATGGGTTTGCTATGGGGATTTACTCCTCTTCTGGACAGTTCCTGACTTGGACAGAGGTGTCAGCAGAGAGCGCTGTAGTCAGACGGAATAAAAATTCAAAAAGAAAAGTACTGGAAGGATTAAGATTTTTTTAATAGAAGTCATTTACAAATCTGTTTAACTTTCTGGCACCAGCTGATTTAAAGAATGTTTTCCCACCGGAGTACCCCTTTTTAAGGAAAAATTGGTGGGGGTTTGACATCTGGGAACCCCCCTGTGCCAGAAATAAGGGTCTTCGTCCCCATTTCTAACTGGAGATTTGAATGAGATTGCCAAAAACACTAATTCTGCTTTTTTTTTTTTTTAACTCCACCCCTAGTATATTAGTAGGCAGAATAGGCCCCATGTGTGATGTTGCCGATTGTAGTCAGTCAATAAATTTGTCTTATGTCACCATAGGTATGAGGAGACACAGAATTGCCCGCACGAAAACAATTGCCCCTTTGCTCACGGAAGAGAAGAACTGGCAGAGTGGCACGAGCGCAGGAAAGTCTTGCAGTACAAAGTTTCCAAAGCCCGTGAAGACAAGTTACTGGAGCCCAGCGACTCTGACTTTGGCAAATTCTCCTTCATTATGCAAGATCTGGCAGAAGGCTCTGAAGAGAAGGGGACGGCGGCAGCATCACCGTGAGAAGTGTTTACATCACCCATACAAGACATGGGATGTGGATTGGATTTGTAAAGCTGGATTGCTACCATGACAGTCTGTCAGTAAATCTAGGTCACCACTTCATCCCACTTTATACATTGACAAGTATTAGTTCGCCCAAAACAATTATTGCAATGAAAAAGTCTCCAGGACGTGAAGCTTTCTCTGTATGTATTATCAGTCCTGACGTTTTCACCGTTGTCTTGGGTGTCGCATCTCCAGATATTTCACATTATGGCCCCATAAATGATAGAGAATAATTGTTAGTTCCCTTTACCCACTGCATCATACATATATATATATATATATATATATATATATATATATATATATATATATATATATATATAGGTAACATTTGGTAGTGGAACATTCTTACTACTGTGTTATCTCTGTGACTGCCAAAATGAAATGCCTTAATCCTATAGAATTCAAGGTATTAAACGGTGTTGTTTTGTTATGAGCGGAGTTTAAGATTGCACAAGGTCCAGTTTGGGTTTTTGTTTGCATTGGAATGGTCCATTATGCTTGTCTTCTGCCTTGTTTGACAGATAACTCTGTCATCTCTCATTAAAGGGGTACTCCGGTGAAAACCTTTTTTCTTTTAAATCAACTGGTGGCAGAAAGTTAACCATATTTGTAAATTGCTTCTATTAAAAAATCTTAATCCTTCCAGTACTTATTAGCTGCTGAATGCTACAGAGGAAATTCCTTTCTTTTTGGAACACTGATGACATCACGAGCACAGTGCTCTCTGCTGACATCTCTGTCCATTTTAGCAACCATGCATAGCAGATCTATGCTAAGGGCAGCATGGTGGCTCAGTGGTTAGCACTGCTGCCTTGCAGTGCTGGGGACTTGGGTTCAAATCCCACTAAGGACAACAATAAATAAAGCGTTATTATTATTATAATAACGTCAGCAGAGAGAACTGTGCTCGTGATGTCATCAGTGTGCATTCCAAAAAGAAAAGAATTTCCTCTGTAGTTTTCAGCAGCTAAGTACAGGAAGGATTAAGATTTTTTTAATAGAAGTAATTTACAAATATGTTTAACTTTCTGCCACCAGATGATTTAAAAGAAAAAAGGTTTTCACTGTAGTACCCCTTAATAGGGGTACGCCACTACCCCATTTTGTTGCGAGCGCTGGCTGCGGGGGTCATAATATCATTGCCACGCCCCTAGTGACATTACACCACGCCCCTCAATGCAAGTCTATGGGAGGGGGGTGGCGGCCGCCACGCCTCCTCCCATAGACTTGCATTGAGGGGGCGTGGTCGTGACTTCACAACGCCCATACCCAGCGTTAGGAACCAAATGTTTCAAACTCTGGGGCAGTGGAGTACCCCTTTAAAGTAAATTGAACATTGCCGCCCTTTTTTGCATTGCTTCCACTGATATTACAGCAATAGCAGGTATTAGCAGAAGTAAACACTGAAGAGGCTGCACAAGTATTGATCAGCGGGAGTGCTGCGAGTCTTTAGAGGGTACTCCAAAAGAATTAGTGATTTGAAATCAATTGGTGCCAGAAAGTTAAACAGATTTGTGAATGACACCTTTTAAAAAAAATCTTTACCCTTCCAGTACTTATCAGCTGCTATATGCTACAGAGGAAGTTGTGTAGTTCTTTCCAGTCTGATCACAGTGCTCTCTGTTGCCACCTCTGTCCATGTCAGGAACTGTCCAGAACAGGAGCAAATCCCCTGGTCAGAGGTGGCAGCAGAGAGCACTGTGGTCAAACTGGAATGAACAACACAACTTCCTGTTGAGCATACAGCAGCTAAGTACTGGAAGGATTGATTGACTTTTAAATTGAAATACATTACAAATCTGTATAACTTTCTGGCACCCCTTGATTTGATAACAATTTTGTTGTTTTTGTTCCCGTAAGGGCCATTCACACTATGAAACTCCGGCACAGTGTCCACCCATTTTTTTTATTTAATCGGTGTCTGATGCACCAATCACACTTGCAATTCCATGGTGGACTTTCCACTGTGGAAATTCTATATCCCAGACTCCACCGAAAGAACGAACATGCATTGCAGTCTATTTAGACGGTGCATTTCCGTGCGGTCCTAGGGCCAACTGATTCAGTTGGTGCCAGCTACAGATTACTCTGGTGAAAAACTATATATATAATTTTTATTTATTTATTTTATTCAGCTTGTACCAGAACGTTAAACAGATTTGTAAATTACTTCTATTTAAAAATCTTAATCCTTCCAGTACTTATCAGCTGCTTTATACTCCAGAGGAAGTCCTTCTTTTTTTTTTTTAAATGTCTTTTCTGTCTGACCACAGTGCTCTCTGCTGACACCTCTGTCCATGTCAGGAACTGTCCAGAGCAAGAGAGGTTTGCTATGGGGATGTGCACAGTTCCTGACATGGACAGAGGTGTCAGCAGAGAGCACTGTGGTTAGACTGAAAAGAAATTTAAAAAGAAAAGAACTTCCTTTATAGTATACAGCAGCTGATAAGTACAGGAAGGATTAAGATTTTTTTTTAATAGAGGTCATTTACAAATCTGTTTAACTTTCTGGCACCAAAAAATAATTGTTTTTCACGGAGTACCCCTTTAATGACTACAGTATTTAGTCTATCCCTGGGGAGAATGATGATCTTCTTTCAGTATGGGCGAGGCATTGATTTTTCTAGAGAGGTTTCTACATGATCTGATATCCTACACGTTGGTGACGGGGGTACTCTAGTGAAATCTTCACGCTTCTAAATTTCATCCAATGGTCGACCTGAAAGAATAAAAATTAAATTGAGGAAACATAGGCTGAATGTATGGAAAGAGCAGTTTTACTGATGGTTCAGTAAAGATTTAGCCCCTTATCGACTACAAATGAAGGAAATCGGAGAATATCGCAGAAATGTCCATTTTACTAGATGGTTATTTTTGGGAGACATTATCAGGAAGTAGTCAGTATTTCCATTGACAAGTGGGCACTAAAAAGATTGGTAAAGGGTGAAAACACCATACACTTTAGATCAGTGTTGCCCAACCAGTCTGCCTCCAGCTGTTGCAAAACTACAACTCCCAGCATGCCCGGACAGCCTTTGGCGGTCCGGGCATGCTGGGAGTTGTAGTTTTGCAACAGCTGGAGGCACACTGGTTGGGCAACACTGCATTAGATAAGTGCCTGCCAAGCTTGGCAGGACTGTCTTACTACGTGATATGTATAGGCGTGTTCTGACTCTCGCCCCAAAGGCAAATTGAGCAGTAGGACTTCAATACGCCCCGTTTTCATGGGAGACTGGTTATCTGGCAGCAGCTTATCTCTCTCTCTCAGTAATGAGACCACACGCAGGTTTTACTGTCTGGACACAATGGTGGATCCACAGGACCTCTGCTATATCATCCATGCTGCTGCTTCTGACTGTAAAACACTTTCTAGGAGCAATGAAAACGCACCACAATGGCAAGGCAGAAGTTAAAAAATAAATAAATAAAAGTTTTTTTTATTGAAGTCACAAACACTGTTGTATTGGTGGGTTCTGGTGGTGGGGCCATTACTTTTTTTGGTTACTGTTTCCCACACTTCTGGCACGTTGATTGTTGATTTCTGTAGCCTTGTAAGCCTTATCCTTCCCCTTGTTTTGACTCGACGTCACCCATCACCGTTACCTTATTATTTCTCTCTTTCGGTATGTGTATTGTTTCCCTGGTCACTTGGGACATATACCGATATTAATTGCGAGCGCGCAATTTATGTGGCATCTATACGTTTAGATTGCACGACACAAGACTTTGTTGTCTTTTTATACTTCACATTATATTTAGGGTAAGGTAGTGTGGGATTGATAGACCTCTGATTGATTCTCACAATACATATTATACTTTTTTTAAAATATTTCTTTGTGACTTCAATAATTAAATTTTTTTTTTTAATAATCTTTCTTCTCTCTCTCTCTCTCTCGTTTTCTCTTTCTCTCTCTCTCTGTCTTTCTCTCTCTCTCTCGTTTTCTCTTTCTCTCTCTCTGTCTTTCTCTCTCTCTCTTTCTTTCTTTCTTTCTATCTTTCTTTCTCTTTCTTTCTCTCTCTTTCTTTCTTTCTTTCTTTCTCTCTCTCTCTTTCTTTCTTTCTTTCTTTCTTTCTTTCTCTTTCTCTCTTTCTCTTTCTTTCTTTCTCTCTCTGTCTCTCTATCTATCTATCCATACATATATATATATATATATATATATATATATATATATATATATATATATATATATATTTATATAGAATCAAGTAGAAGCGGCACACCAGTATACCAATGAAAGCGTGGGTTTATTCACACATCTGTGCAGAAAAGCTACGTTTCGGCTCTATTGTTGAGCCGAAACATAGCTTTTCTGCACAGATGTGTGAATAAACCCACGCTTTCATTGGTATACTGGTGTGCCGCTTCTACTTGATTCTACATATTATCTGGGAGTTGGTCGGTTCCCGAAGCTTGGCACCCGGGCGGATCTGGAATCCTGGTGCATGGTGCTCCCCTTGATCTATTATTTCTATCCATATATATATATATATATATATATATATATATATATATAATCTTGATCTCTATTGTACACTGAAAAAATTGTAGAGCTTACACATTAATAGATTAAAATCCAATTTTTATTTCCACATGATTAAAATGTATCAAAGAGCTCTACAGACGGGATCTACCAATATAAACAAATGGAGCTTAGAGTCCAATAGTATTATATCAATTAGATCACAGAGCACTATATCAATATATCCCAATGGATTATAATATCTCGTACAGCACTATAATTGTTTTCTGCAGTTTTTATCTATTGGTAACCCCCCCGCCCCTCCCCCACCCGATATTTCGGAACACACTCCTGTAAAAACAGTCACTTACCTCAACCTGCCACAAAACTACATATCATTACTGTATGTATAAAGTGCTAAGGCTATCCTCCCCCATAGTATCTAGGATCACCCCACTCCCCTACCCCAACGCCTTCCTCAGGGGGCTGCAGTCTATATCTCTCTCTATATAATTATTATTTATTACTTTCTTGCCGTTCTGTTGTGTTTTCATAGGCCTGTATTACAAGTAGTATGACATGATTGAATACACCATATTGTACTATAACCCCGCATGTAGGTTGTGTCTTTACTACAATCAGCAGGCGTAACATTCATTTTCTGGTGGAGATTTACTTGCTAATAGGTCCAATCGTATATAGCGGCGGTCGGAAACCATGTTCACGTGTGACAGGAGCGGTGTAGAAATAGAATCTACCATTTTGTATGTAAATAGCAGTTTTACCTGCAAAAAAAACGTTTGGCCGATAACATTGGGGGAGATTTATCAAAACCTGTGCAGAGGAAGAGTGGTGTCGTTGCCCATAGCAACCAATCAGATTGCTTCTTTCATTTTCCACAGGCCTCTAAAGAGGCCTGTGGAAAATGAAAGAGGCAATCTGATTGGTTGCTATGGGCAACCAAGAGGCTCTAAAGAGGCCTGTGGAAAATGAAAGAGGCAATCTGATTGGTTGCTATGGGCAACCAAGAGGCTCTAAAGAGGCCTGTGGAAAATGAAAGAGGCAATCTGATTGGTTGCTATGGGCAACCAAGAGGCTCTAAAGAGGCCTGTGGAAAATGAAAGAAGCAATCTGATTGGTTGCTATGGGCAACGACACCACTCTTCCTCTGCACAGGTTTTGATAAATCTCCCCCATTGTGAATTAAGATATTTGCCTAAATATAGCGTAGAGGTCACTTCTGGGTGCAGCGGTCACACAATGTAGTCTCTTGGGACCAGTTGGGTTCCGTTACTCTTGCAATGTGCCTGAAAAAGATGAAGTATGGATTTGTATGTCAATGTATACTTATTTGTTTTCTTCCCATTTTGCCATTTAGGCACAGGTTGGGTATAGCTTTTCATTGTACTTTGATGGACCATTCGGGGTTTATTCACACGTTGCAGTCATATTCCTGCTGTGTTGTGCCCTGATTTAGTTAAAAAAAAATACAATATGACTATGCAGTGTGATCTCTTAAAGCGGTGCTCCACAGGATATTTCAAATTAATGGTGCCAGAAAGTTGGACAGATTTGTAAATTACTTCTATTTAAAAATCTTAATCCTTCCAGTACTGATCAGCTGCTGTATGCTCCAGAGGAAGTTCTTTTCTTTTTAAATTATTTTCTCTCTGACCACAGTGCTCTCTGCTGACACCTCTGTCTGTGTCAGGAACTGTCCAGAGCAGGAGCAAATCCCCATAGCAAACCTTTCCTTCTCCGGACAGTTCCTGACATGAACAAAGGTGTCAGCAGAGAGCACTGTGGTCAGACAGAAAAGAACTACACAGCTTCCTCTGGAGCATATAACAGCTGATAAATACTGTAAGGATTAAAGGGGTACTCCGGTGGAAAACTTTTTTTTATTTTTTTTATTTAAATGACCTGGTGCCAGAAAGTTAAACAGATTTGTAAATTACTTCTATTAAAAAAAATCTTTACCCTTCCAGTACTTTTTAGCAGCTGTATGCTACAGAGGAAATGCTTTACTTTTTGAATTTCTAATTTATGTTGTTCACAGTGCTCTCTGCTGACACCTCTGTCCGTTTTAAGAACTGTCCAGAGCAGCATAGGTTTGCTATGGGGATTTTCTTCTGCATTGGACAGATACGGGCATCGGGTGTCAGCAGAGAGCACTGTGGACAACACAAAAAAGAAATTAAAAAAATAAAGATTTTCTTCTGTAGCATACAGCTGCTAAAAAGTACTGAAAGGATTAAGATTTTTTTATAGAAGTAATTTACAAATCTGTATAACTTTCTGTCACCAGTTCATTTAAAAACATGTTTTTCTTCTGGAGTACTCCTTTAAAGGGATATTCTGATTTAGCTAAAAAATTTAAAAAATAGAAATGTACAGCCTACTAGGGCTTTAAAATAACAAAATAAGGTGTATTCACCCAGGCCAGTGCCAGCCCTCTGCCCTGCTGTGCTGCCTCTTTACTTTCCCTAATGATGCGCTCTCCTGGCTCTGCTGATTATGTTCGGCCAGTGATCAGGTTCAATGGGTTTGGGACATCAGCAGGAGAGGCGGGGGGAGTGCGTCCCAAATAGTGTGCCTCCAGCTGTTGCATAACTGCAACTGCTGGAGGCACCCTGGTTGGGAAACACAGTCTTATGGTATATGGGATTCTGTTATAGAACAGTGCTCATACCAAAGGCAGATAAAGGAGTAAAGAATGACTGGGTATATCGGATTTCAGCATGCCCCGATCCTTTGTTCACCCAATTCACATAGGTTGCTGCCAGAGGCGTCTGGCAGAGGCTTTTACCCCTTTCCCCATTGCATAGTCAGACGACAGTGAACTTGAATGGAGCGCGATCGCTGAGCGACAAAATAGTTGCCAAATTGGGGTCCACGCTTTAGGATTATTGGATTTGTTTCTACTGTTTGTGTGGGGGTTAAACGAAGTGCAAGTATATCATAATTTAAAGGGGTACTCCGCTGGAAAATGGAGATTCTTCAGATAACCTTAAAGGGGGTACTCCGGGGAAAAACTATTTTTTTTAAATATTATTATTATTTTTATCAACTGGTGCCAGAAAGTTAAACAGATTTGTAAATTACTTCTATTAAAAAAAATCTTAATCCTTCCAGTACCTATCAGCTGCTGTATGCTACAGAGGATGTTCTTTTCTTTTTGAATTTTTGAATCTCCTTTCTGGCTGACACCTCTGTTCATGTCCATAGCAGGAGAGGTTTGCTATGGAAATTTTGTTCCTACTCTGGACAGTTCCTAAAATGGACAGAGGTGTCAGCAGAAAGCACTGTGGTCACACAGAAAGGAAATTCAAAAAGAAGAGAACTTCCTGTGGAGCATACAGCAGCTGATAAGTAGTGGGAGGATTAAAAAAAAATTTTATAGAAGTAATTTACAAATCTGTTTAACTTTGTCATCAGTTGATTTAAAAAAAAAAAAAAAAAAAAAAGTTTCCAATGGAGTATCCCTTTAAAGTACAGTAAGTTATAAAGTGCCAAACTGGGGGGGGGGGTATAATAGATGGTTATATTATGAAACTCTATGGCGGGTGGTACTATAGGGGGGTCCAATATTGAATGCTTATTGAAGCTACTTCTCTGGAACCCTTAGGCTAGGTTCACACTGCAGAATTTCTGCCAGAGATCGAGCAGGCAGCACTAGGACCAAGCAGACTGCATTGCTGCCCCCATTGACTGCAATGCATTTCTGGGTGGATCTTTTGGGAGATCTGCTCAGAAATGCATTGCCATCTATGGGGACGGCAATGTAGTCCGCTCGGTCCTAGTGCCGTTGGCTCGATCTCCGGCAGAAATTCTGCCCAGAAATTCCACAGTGTGAACCTAGCCTTATTCTTTCTGGGATTTTCCTCTGTCTTGCTCTGTGCTGGCTTCACTATGACTCGGCATAAACCAGAGCGTCGCTCCCTAGTGTATTGCTGTTCATAGGAGGAGGATAGAGACGTTCTGCATAGGAGCAGAACAGTAAACAAAAAATGCTCTTCTGGAGATGGTGGCGCGGTGTGGGGTTCTGTTAGTTCCCAACGCCGTATCATGATAGTTCAGGAGTATGACTGTGACTATACAACGAGGGAATTTATTCTGACTAGTACAAAGCAACTATGGAATTAAAAAAACTCAAATTCCATTTTTTTCTGGAAGCTTTTTGGAAAATTAACCCATGAACTTAAAGGGGTACTCCACTGGAAAACATTTTTTTTTTTTTAAATCAACTGGTGGCAGAAAGTTAAACAGATTTGTACATTACTTCTATTAAAAAAACCTTAATCCTTCCAGTACTTATCAGCTGCTGTTATGATCCACAGGAAGTTCTTTTCTTTTTGAATTTCCTTTCTGCCTGACCACAGTGCTCTCTGCTGACACCTCTGTCCAATTTAGGAGCTGTCCAGAGCAGGAGCAAATCCCCATAGAAAAACTATCCTGCTCTGGACAGTTCCTAAAATGGACAGAGGTGTCAGCAGAAAGCACTGTGTTCAGGCAGAAAGGAAATTCAAAAAGAAAAGAACTTCCTGTGGATCATAACAGCAGCTGATAAGTACTGGAAGGATTAAGATTTTTTTAATAGAAGTAATTTACAAATCTGTTTAACTTTCTGGCACCAGCTGATTTAAAAAAAAAAAAAAAAAAAAAAAAAAAAATATATATATATATATATATATATATATATATTTTATATATATATATATTTTATATATATATATATATATTTTATATATATATATATATATATATTTTATATATATATATATATATTTTATATATATATATATATATATATATATATATATATATATATATTTTATATATATATATATATATATATATATATATATATATATATATATATATATATATATATATATATGTATGTGTGTGTGTTTTCCACCGGAGTACCTCTTCAACTACTCCACCAGCTCTAAATCCCCATAAATCTTCCCACACTGTCTCTTCTTATGTTTAAACAATTCCCATCTGTATTTCCTTGTGATTTAGCATTATACACAGTTATTAGAGATGAGCGAACATACAGTAAATTCGATTCGTCACGAACTTCCCGGCTCGGCAGTTGATGACTTTTCCTACATAAATTAGTTCAGCTTTCAGGTGCTCCGGTGGGCTGGAAAAGGTGGATACAGTCCTAGGAGACTCTTTTCTAGGACTGTATCCACCTTTTCCAGCCCACCGGAGCATCGGAAAGCTGAACTAATTTATGCAGGAAAAGTCAGCAATCGCCGAGCCGAGAAGTTCGTGACGAATCAAATTTACTGTAAGTTCGCTCATCTCCAACAGTTATCCTGGCTCATAATATTTTTTTATTTTTTTTTATGCCCATATTGGTGTAATTTAAATTAAATTTAAATAATTTTTTTTATGCCTATATTGGTGTAATTTAAATTAAATGTAACTTAAATAAATAAAATAAAATAAAAAAAAATTCTCCTGATCTGAGATGAGGGATGTAAGGCTGGGTTCACACTTTATTTATACTTTTTGCATATGGTATAAATCATTAGCCCAGTGTTTCCCAACCAGGGTGCCTCCAGCTGTTGCAAAACTACAACTCCCAGCATGCCTGGACAGCCTTTGGCTGTCCAGGCATGCTGCGAGTTGTAGTTTTGCAACAGCTGGAGGCACCCTGGTTGAGAAACACTGGATTAACCTAATCTATATAGAAAGGCTGACCGTACCCGCTGATATAACGTTGCTTCATCTGTACTTGATGTATTACTGTATGTAAAAAAAAAAATGCCAATTTATACCGTACAGAACATATGTGGATCAATAGAAATCAATAGTGTAAAACGTTGGCATGTGTTGGGTTAACTTTCCTCCAAAATGAGCTTTTCGGGTATGTTCCCACCTGGCGTATTTGGCTGCGTATTTGCTGCTGAATATTTTCTAACCCATTGACTTCAATGGGAAATAAAATACACCAGGTAGGAATGCACTAGAGATGAGCGAACTTACAGTAAATTCGATTCGTCACGAACTTCTCGGCTCGGCAGTTGATGACTTATCCTGCGTAAATTAGTTCAGCCTTCAGGTGCTCCGGTGGGCTGGAAAAGGTGGATACATTCCTAGGAAAGAGTCTCCTAGGTTTGTATCCACCTTTTCCAGCCCACCGGAGCACCGGAAAGCTGAACTAATTTATGCAGGAAAAGCCATCAACTGCCAAGCCGAGAAGTTCGTGACGAATCGAATTTACGGTAAGTTCGCTCATCTCTAGAATGCACCCTTCACCAACAAATGGTATGGTCCTATGGAGTTGCTGCTTTTCTGACCTTCACGAGGTCATCTTCA